>NC_134506.1:41876042-42176042 GCF_027942865.1 Odontesthes bonariensis
GATAGATGGGTGGATGGATGGATGGATGCCGTTGGGCATCGAGTTTGTGCAACAAGCAGCTCGTCACAGACCAAATGTAGAGGGACGTAGCTTCATCTGGCTCTGCGTTCTCCATCTTTCTCCAATGCCTGAGTTTGTTGTTGTTGTTGGTGGTGAAGAGGTCAACAGGAAGTGGCTCTATTAGCAACAGTTACTGATTTCAGTGGACAAATCGTGCACTTTTTAGGGGTTCCACCTCTGTTATCAGAAGGTTTTCTTCTTCTTGGAGCAACATTTCCTATTGTTGATTGGACGGTAGGGGACAGGAGGGGGGGGGGGGGGTTACAGTCTTTAGTGATTTAAGGAAGGAACCCAAGAAGGATGACTGGCACATTTGCACATTAATAGAGATTTATAAAGGAAAGACATGATGTTGAATCTGGATATTTATTTGGCGTTCACACCTCTTGCCCCCCCCCTCCGTCGGTCTTTTAAACACGAGGCCACAGCTGTTTTTAATGACATTAACGCCCACTGATCTATGGTAATAGTCCGGTAAGCCACAGCAGTGTCAGACTGAGCCAGCATGCACCACATCCAAGGGACCGGAGGAGCTAAGTGGAATTCACCCGTCACTAATGTTGTCATTCACACTTATTTTCACATGTCAAAATGTGTCTGTTTTGATGTTCCTCTTCAGTTTCCTCACATATGACCCGCACAGCCAACTTAAAATGCAA
This sequence comes from Odontesthes bonariensis, assembly GCF_027942865.1. NCBI lineage: Eukaryota > Metazoa > Chordata > Actinopteri > Atheriniformes > Atherinopsidae > Odontesthes > Odontesthes bonariensis. The sequence goes on from NC_134506.1 coordinate 41,876,762, forward strand.
GAAGTCTGAGTTTACTCTTCAGGTTTTCCTGAAACACAACCGTCCTCAGTATGTTGCAGCACCAGCAGCTTCGGTGTGTTCCAATAAAACAGATTAATGAAGCATTAAAGGCACAATTATCCGCTTCAAGTGCATTTTGACATCATGATTCCTTTACAGTTTGTGAGAATCAGAGTCCAGACTTCCATGTTAAGGGACTGAATGCTGTGGCGGTTGTTAGGCTGTAAACAGGACAGTTTGTTTTATTTCCTGAGCAACACTTTTAAGCCGATTCCTCCTTTAATGACCTCCGATTCCGTTAGAGATTTCACGGGAGGGCGAGAGCCAGACAGTTGCAGCCTGCAGCTACTGCCCATCATGCAGCATTTAAGATTGTGTGTGACAATCTGCTTGATTTAGAATATAATTCTGCTTGATTTATATTCTAAATGAATATTCATTTAAATCCTAAATCAAGCTGAATATACCAGGCGTGTTATCTCAACGATGGAAAGATCTTCCTCTCCTTTTTAAAAGCTTTTCCGAGGGCCACGGTGACTAATTCCTAAAAAGGTTGGACTTTCATTCTGCTTCCATCTGGCTGCAAATACTCCGTTAAAGTAAGATTGGTGACCCGTATGTGGTATGGCTCAATTCCACACGCGCTGATCAATAACACAGCGGAGTCCAACTGTGTCATCAAAGGTCAAGATGTCATGGCTTTTTGTGTTTTCTGCGTTCGGCCTGGAGTTTCCTGATCCTGCCTCGCATGTGGCTTTGCTGAGTTTTGTTAAATCCTTGTTTATCTACCACCTGTCCCGCCTGCTCTCGGTCGTCCTGGATCTGAGTCATTCAAGGAAACAGACAGTGGAGCGAGGCTCAAAAATGCAGCCCAAAATGGTTGCATTTTTGACAAGAACAAAATATCCTTCCGCTGCAGTCTTGTTTATAGGCAGAATAAAACCCATCTCATGTGCTTGAGCAGAGAAATCCAGAAGAAAAAAAAAACACGAGTGGGGGCATCAGCAGGTGGACAAAGCCATCAGCTAGTTTCAGAATAAAGAGGTCTTGAGAGGAGTTCAAGACAGTCAGGCGGGGAAGAAACTGTGCACTCCTGCTCCAAAGCAGAAGGGATCAGAGCAGGATCATGGTGGAGGACATGTAATACATCTGAGGACATCTGAGTGACACAGAACTGATACCTAACGAAGGTAGCATCCCCGAGGCAAAAAAAAAAGAGAGTTCTGATGAACTGCATTAGCACAGGTCAGCTGCTTGATAACAACAAGATCTGACACACTTCCCTGCCCCCGAAACTGGTTTAAGAGCAACTCGGGCCTGCAGGATCCTGCCGGGGTGCAAAGGAAGCTGAGGGAGCAACTGGAAACCACATGGGGCCAAAAAAAAAAAAGGGGATCAGATACGAAGAGAAGTAAAAATGTTTTCATTTTCAACTTTATAAAGCCCTTTAAAACAGCCGTGGCTGAAACAAAGTGCTGTACATGAGTAATGACACAAAATACAAGGCATAAAACATAAGAACAATGTAAAAACAATAACAATATTAAAACAATAAAAACAATAAAACAATACCAGAAATAGAGTCTCATGCTGAATTAAAAGCCAGGGAATAAAAATTGTCCCCTTCATTTTCACACAAAATGATGGTAAAATGTTATGAAACTGCTGGGATGTGGTTCTGCCAAAGTAAAACTAGAAACTGTTGCAAAGATGGACGAGAATGAATGGACAGCAGCCATCTTTTGTTGTTTCGGGCACGCCGTGTAAGTGGGCAGGACTTTGTTTATTTGGTTATTTAAGACCTTTTGTGCAGCTAATGTTTGTGTTTGTAAGGTAACATATACACGTAAAAGTATGTTTTCTTATACAAATACATAAAAACAACTGGAACAATCATAGATAGTAACAATATTATTTGATTTTATTTTTTTCCCCCTGCATTCCCAGAGCTGAATAAAGGAATAAGGCACCCAGACAGCAGTCTGCGCAGCGCCATGAGCTCTGAGTGTCAGCTCAGGTCCAGATGCAGCGACACCCACAGGGCTCTGCCTGCTGCTGTTTCCTTCTTTCTTTAGAAATAAGTCTCTTTGGTCTCCACGTTGGCCCTGTGATGGACCTGCTCAGGGTACCCTGCCTCTGGAGGTTTTAGTGGTCACTGTAACTTTTAACTGGACTTCCCAAAAACAGCATCAAACATCTGCAGCTCATCCAGAACGCTGCTGCTGGAGTTTTAACCCGGACTAAGAGATCTGAACACATTACAGCAGCTTTAGAATCTTTACTCTGGCTTCCAGTCAGTCACAGAATAGATTTTAAAAGCCTGCTGATGGTTTACATCTGTGATCTGTTCAGAGAATATAAAGCCAGCAGAGCTCTGAGATCCAAGGACTCAGGTCAGCTGGTCCAGTCCAGAGTCCAGACTAAACATGGAGAAGCAGCATTTAGCTGTTATGCTGCAAACAAGTGGAACAAACTGCCAGTGGAGATTAAACTTTCACCAAATGGAGACATTTTTAAATCCAGGTTAAAAACATTTCTGTTCTCATGTGTCTATGCATGAAATATCTTTGAACTTATCTAGACTGTTGCTTGTTTTTAAATTCATTTAAATGATTATATTTGTTTCTCTTTATATTCTTTTATGTATTTTAATGCTTCTTACACTCCCTGCTGCAGTGCTTTTATTTTATGTGAAGCACTTTGAATTGTTTTGTACATGAAATGTGCTACAAATAAATTTGATTTGATTTGATTTGAAACATTGCTAATAGGCTGTGTTTATGCTCAGCTATTCCTTATACAGACATTAGATGACTTGATTTGTATAGTTTTGAGCATATAACTCTGATTTTAACACTTTTTTCCTGCTCCTGTGTTACATTTCAGCTCTTCAGCTGTTCTGTTTCTGTTGTAAGATGCACCTTGTGCTCCAGGAGGATCGCGTTTTGTGTCCACTTTGTGAACTACAAAGACGATCCAAACTCTTGTCTCTTCGTGAATGTGTGGTTTCATTTTATACGTTATCGGTTATTACATCACTTCCCTTTGGGTACTGTTCTGTTCTGGCTTATTCTATTCTATTTTTATCAAGCCCTGCAAGCCAAAGCGCAATGACTGATGGGTAATTTTGTTTTTCAGATTACTGGGACGTGACGAGTCCTTTCATTGGTCTGTGAGTTCTTGTGTTGTGATGACTGGGTTTTTCTAGAGTTTTACAGTGTGGAAAGTATAAGAAATACACGTTGGGCTGGCCAAGCTGCTAGTTTCCTCACCTGAGATGGAGATGAGTTTAAGCTCCATCCATTCGTTCATTTAAGCGATGGAAGCTGGGTGCAGGGATGCATGACTGAGCAAAACTACAGAGGGTCAGTAAGGAACAGCAGTGAGGAGGCAGAGGAGTCGAGCTACAGAGGATGGAGAGACTCTTAACACCTCAATGTGGGCAGCAGCAGAGAGTTAAAAATAAGAAAAAAGTGGAAAATCAAGCAGGTAGGAAGCAAAATATCAGCAAACGGTGGCTGCAGCTGATGACCTGACCCACCAACTGTAAAAACAATACAATTTTACACATTCAGATATCTGAAGGACGTCATTTCTGTACCCACAATATGCACAATGTAAAGCAGCTAAACGGAATTCAGTCACCATTAACCTTATTTTTTAACACCTGCCAAAATAATATCATGTGAAAACGGGCTTGTTTATTATGGTTCAGTTTGCCCCCGACGCCTGCAGTCAAATGAATATGGAGGAAAATCTGAGTCATGGCTCATCAGTCTTCAAAGCGAGACGAACACGTGCACGTTTGCATGTTTCAAATCCAAATGTGAGCTTGAATGCACATCTGTAATGGAAAGGAATCTGCCAAAAATAAGTTTAAATCAACATCTCGGGCGGACGGAAACTTTCATTACGGTCGGGCTGGGAATAAGGCCGGTCATCCTATTTCCTGAGCAGCAATACTTTCTCCAGACAGCGAGGATTTGTTATTGATTCCCCCGGGGAATTACGTCTGATTCCAATAGAGATTGCCTATGTGGACAGGAGCTTTCCCCCATCAACGCACACTCAGAGACACCTACAACTCGCAGCAATTGCCTATCAGGAGGGCCGTTTGTTTGTGTGCGATAATTCGACAGCATGACAGATGGAGATGTTGGCGGCTGGCAGAGAGAAAGAGGCTGAGGATGATTGAGAGTGTGATTGATGGAGACACAAAGCAGGTGACAAATGATACAGTCTGAAATAGAGAGCGCTCTTTAAGGACGACGTTGTAGGGCGTGAAGCGCTCGATACATCACCAGACAAAGCTTGCGGCGGGGAGGTTGATGTATAAGCTGTAAACACCGTCTGAACACATGCACACAAAGCTGTACCTGCTTTTGTACACATGCCATTATTCGCCTCCTGTGCGCGGCAGCCCAAACAGTTAACGTGCAATTGTCCTTGGAAACCAAACAACAGTCTTTTGTCTGCACCACACACTGTTCCATCCACGACAGCCTTATGTTCCTTCATTCTTTTACTGAGTTCCTCTGGCAAAATACCTGAAATACCTGGTTTCTTTTTTTCTATTTACAAACCTCATTTCCAGAAAAGTTGGGGAAACGTTCTAAAATGCAATAAAAATGTAATTTGCTAATTTATCTAAATCTTTATTTAACAGGAACAAGTCCAATAAAGTGATTTATTGATTCATTCCATGTACCTTTTGTGCTGTCTGAACACACATTTGTAACCATCAGATCCATTTAAACCCATCTGAGGCAGATAGAAGTTCAGACAATGGCCGAACCCTTTTCTTAGACCTCATCTCTAATCTCATAACTAATCTCACAATTAGTAACAGATATTGTAACACGCTAGGCAATGTCACCTCTTCCTCTTGGGAGCAAAGCTCGAGATCATTCAAGCTATGTATTCTCTGACTTTCTTAACCTTTGGGTTCATTTTTAAAGCTCTTCCTCGGTTATGCACCAACACTTGTCATAAATTGATGAAGCACAGCATAGCTGTCAGTGTCTAAATGAACCAAAATACAAAAAGCCTTCCAAAAACCTCATTAAGGTCCGACAATTTATCTGAGTATGTGTGCCAAAGAGTGAGCCAAAAAAAGGTTAGAATTCAGCTTTTACTCTGCATGTCACCATAATAAACAAGGCCTGCCACAGAGAACCATCACAAAGCATAGATTATAGATAAACAGTGTCAGAATATAAGAAACAGTGGGTTACCTCAACATCCCAAAGTAACATTAAGATGCCACATGTTAACCCTCGTATGCTATTCGGGTCAACATGACCCGTTTAAAATTTTTAAAAGAAGAAAAATGGTACAAGTATACTTTTTTTTAGCTGAAACTCAACGGCCTTAGCTTATTTTCTGTGATAAACATGTACAAACAAAAAAAATGTTTTGAGCACACATTTACATCCTTCATGTGGTCTTCGGGTCATTTTGACACACACAATGTTACATTATTATCATCAAAGCACACAGAAGCTGTTTGTTCTCACTTTCTTTTTTAGATATTATTCCATTATATGGTAAAAATCAAACATTTTCTTGCACTATCCTCTAAATCACAGTCTTCCAGCATCAGTATGACCAAAAGATTTAGCTGCCAGAGGACTTTGGAACTCATATTTGAAGAGAGTCGGGCACATAGCGATGTGGAAGAGGAAGATGTCTCCAAATATGAGGATAATTTAGATCTGAATGTGAATTTGAAGATGACCTTCACTCGGAATATTGCACCATAAGGAGGAGCACCACATGTGGCCGCTGGAAGAGCCTCACAGACATATTTGTCTAAGAATAGACAAATTTAATGGTCTTTGTCCCATGTGAGAGAGCTTCCATGTATGCCATGTATTCTCCAAGATAAGCATGATTTATGACACCCAAGTATTGAGTGTAGTGGATTTTTAACATCAATTATAACCTTATGACAAAAAGAGTAGTCACACTTCCATTGTTAATTGTGTTCTAGTAGAGACTGATTGTATTCATTAAACATATATTTTATCTCGGTTGTTTGAAATTGAAATAAAGACAACATATGTTGATGGTTTATGAAGTAAAATTTTATGTTAGAATTGTTTTTAAAGCCTCAAGAGAGAGCCACAAAAAGAGCCAATAAACCTGCTGGAACACTTCATGTGCGACCACAACAATAAGTACAGACACAGGTTCCTCTTTACAGATCATGGGCTCCTTGATATTTTCAAAGTCAAATGTTTTAGAGACCTAAATAAATAAGGCGTTTTGATTTGAACTATCTCAATGAATTAAAAACAGAAACAGGAAGCTGAAACTTGCTTTATGTGTGCACTGCTGCCCTCATGTGGCGCTTCTCAGAATTGACTCCGTTTCATGTTTTGATGTGAAAACTAAAAAAAAAAAAAAAAAAAAAAAACTAAATGTGATTCTAAATCCTAAATCTAAATGAGATTTATTTCATCATTTATTTCATTTAATTTCCCCCCACAGCCGAGGAAGCAGCCAGCAGATATAATGTGTGCTCCTCCTCGCATTGACTAATGAAGTGTAAAAAAGCAGCAGGACGGACATGTGATTGTCGGTCGCTCAGCTGTGTTGATGAGGCCTGAAGGTGTCCTGCTTATGTAAACGGGTCAAGGTCAGCCGAGGGAGGAGATCACGCCAGGACGCCAGTTTCTGATGCGGCATTGTTAGAATCCTTAAGTCCATCTTTAATGAGCAACCGACACAGTTTAGGGTGTGAATAAGAATAAGAAACAGTGTTACGCTGAGTCAGTAAACACATGGAACATTCAGATAAATAAGCTGGTGATTAATGGCTTTAGAGCAGGGATAAACATTGATCTGAATCAGGTGTGCTGAGTCTAAAATAGGGCTGGGCAAGTTAACTCATTATTATCCCGTTAACTCGTTAATTATTTAACACCGATAAATATTTTATTGCGCATTAACGCAGTTTTTTTTATTATTATTATTATTATTGCGGCTTTTTTGCCTTTAATGGAGAGGAAAGTTCAGAAAGACAGGAAGCAGGGGGGCAGAGAGAGGGGGAACAACACGCAGCACAGGGCCGTCTGATGCAGGACTCGAACCGGGGTCAGTAGAAAGCTTCCTATAAGCCCCCCGATAGCCCCCGATAACAACAACACGGCAGCCCTGAGCTAACAGTGCAATAGTACGCGTTCATTCATTCATTGGTCTTAAAGTATTGGTGAAATAAAGACAGATAATGCCTTATTTAGAGGCTGTATTGTCTCTGCCCTGTTCTCTCCCGTTATATGGATATACGCCGATCTCCAGGGATCTAAATATCTTCCGAAGGACGCCGACTTTCACCAAACTGTTATCGGTGAGTAGATGAAGGTATTTTATGCCAGAAATAAGGTCCAGGTTTTTTTGGGGGGCTTTTATGCCTTTAATGGATAGGAAAGTTCAGAGAGACAGGAAGCAGGGGGCAGAGAGAGGGGGAACAACACGCAGCACAGGGCCGTCCGATACGGGACTCGAACCGGCTGCAGCGAGGACTATAGCTTCTGTACATGGGGCGCCTGCTCAACCCACTACGCCAAAAGTCTGATGCTCACAGGCTTTTATTTTGGAAAAGTCTGTTGCTGTCTGCTGCGGAACAGGAAAAGAAAGTAATCGGCGGATCCACCAAACATGGAGAAGGGTACGGAACTTTTACTCGGCCATTTTCATTTTAAAGTTCTTCCAGACGGCGGAGTCGACAGAACCAAAGTCATCTGTAAACACTGCCAAGTTGAATTGTCTTCTCAGCGTAGTAGTTCCAGTCTAAAATATCACTTAAAGGCGGGGTAGGGGATCTTTTTCTGGAACATTTTTTTACATATTGCTTGAAATACTCTTCACACCCCCATTGCAACCAATTAATTAAAAGTTTTGACACAAATATGAAAAGTTTTAGTGGCCTCTAGAACGTACAATCTAGGAAAAACAGTATCCAATCATTGTGAACGGACCGTTAACGATGATTGGATACTGATGCCGTCTATCAAACTGCAATCTGCTCCTCCCTCCCCCTCCTCCCCCCTGTACGCGTACCCTGCTCCGTGAACGAATTACGCGTCCAGAAGCTTGGCAGGAAGCTAAACTAGAGCCAGCTTGGCTAGCACCTAGCATTATTAAACGTATAGTTAGCATATACTAAATACTAAATACGGCAACGATCGATGCTTGCTGTCAGAACAGCGCTCGTGCACCTTCGTGCTCGTGCGTGTTCATGTACTCTAGAGGCGTGCCTTCGGGGGGAAAGTGAAGAAAAGGGTTGGGACTTTTTACCTGTGAATTTTCAAAATGCAGCTTCGCTGGACTCAAAATCCTGGATCTCCTACCCTACCTTTAAAGGCAAAACACACAACTGATAGCAGCAAGTCATTCAAGGAAACAGACAGTGGAGCGAGGCTTCTACATAAAAGCTACAGAAAGATGCTGATGTTAAAAGTGTGTTTGCACAACAAATGTTATGGCACTTTCATTCATATGGCAGCACATTTAAAATAAAGCTAAATGCTAAAAGCTATACACTACTTTTGGATTCATTTTTGGATTTTGCGTACAAATGTGATTAATCAGGGAAATCATGAGATTAATTAGATTAAAGTTTTTAATCGTTGCCCAGCCCTAAAACATCCAGGACCGACTCCCCCTGCTCTGCAGAATCGTGGTGCAAGAAGACGCCAAACACACACTTTTTTTGGTTAAATTTTATTTTAAAAATATGTAGAAACAGGACCACTGGTGTAAAAGTACGACAACATGAAACATCTTTCTGCTGCTGCTGGTTTCAGCGTCAACGCAGACTGGAACAAAGGAACACTTTACAGCAGCACTTCACCCTCAAACACGTCAGAACTGACACAGTACGTTCAAAAGAATATTCTCACGACTGACAGCGGTTTTAAAGCAGTCGACTTTTAGGATGAAAATAAATAAAATCTTTAGAATTTACTTCTTTTTTGTACAATAAGATGGTTACTGTAGCTGGAAAACTAAAGTTCAGCGAACTACAATTAAAACCTTTGAGTCAGGTAGCAGTTTTTCTGCGTCACCTTTTCAGCAGATTAAGGCCGATTCGTCCCAGTTTCACAACATCGAGACCGACTGGAGCGCCCCCCCCCCAAACAAACAAACAAACAAACAAACTTTTGGAGAAAACACAAATGTTTACAGTTGAATTCAATGTTTTTCCCCAAAGCTCAATTAAAGAAGAGAAGAAAACTAAAACACGAGAGGCACCAGAAAGGAAAAAGTCCTGCTCAGAAACAAACTGTAGGTCATTAAGGGCATCAGAATGCAAAGGGAACGGTTAATGAGCACTAAAAAACAAAAAAATCTGATATTTAGATGAAAACAAATCGCTTTAATGCTTAATTTTTGTCTTTTTTGTTCTTAATTCGTCAAACTAACAAAATCAAACTTTAGAAAAAAAGTTACTGTATGAGTTCTGTGTGACGAGTTAGTCATCGAAACTGCAAAAGAAACCGAGTTAAATGTGAGTCTCTGTGACACAAATAGTCATCGATTAGACCCCGAAGGTGAACAAGGACGAACAAAGAGAACCGTACGAAGCCAATTCTCCAAAAAAAAACATTTCAGCTGAGATTAGGACACCAAATGATGTCACGGTGGCGCTCACTGCGGCGGCCAACCGATGACACGTGCAGCACGCAGCTCGCTTTAAGTCGATAAAAGTCTGTGAAACTTAAAGTGGTTGAAAATGAAATGAATCGTGAAGGTTTTTTTTGTTTTCTTTGCAGATTGAGGGCCGTTTTGGTGACCTGGCAAAAAGATGTTTAACAAAATATTCTCGAGTCTAGGTTTAGCTGCATCACAGTCTGGTCCCGACACACGTTATGATTCTCCAGGCGCTCTAAGAGGAGCCGTCCTCCAGCTGCTCGCCCTGAAACGGGTAGCTGAGCGCGGGGGGGAAGCCCTGAGTGCGAGGCTGTTCGTCCAACAGCATCAAATCCTCCACGTCCCTGCCTTTGAACCTCCGCCTGCAGATCTTTACAGTCACTTTTCGTCCCTGGAAGGCTTTCAGGGCCTCTTTGGAAGCCATGGCTTTGGCGGCGGACTCGTCCCGCCCGTACCCGGTGCCCATGTAGACCGTCTGACAGCGGATCTCGCACACGTGGCCGTCCTTCTGCGTGCGGCCGGCAGGCAGGCCTGCGATGTCCTTCAGCGGCACGAACACGCACGTCAGGGTCTGTTTGCACGACTCCACGCAGCTCCGCAGTATTTCAAAGTGGTCCAAGTTGGGTCCGAAGCCCCCCGCCGACACCAACTTCCAGGCCACGGCTTTATAAAGGCGGTTAAAGAAGGGCTGGTGCTCCGCTGGAGCCTGGGGAGGAGGTCCCGACTTCTGGCTCGCAGCCCGAGCTCCACATCTGGCTCTTTTCACACAGCCGTCAGCGTCAGCGTCTGTAAAGGAGGACACAGCAGGGAGGACGGCACAAGAAGCAGCGTTTAATGAGGGAACAGACTCGGGCTTCAGGTGTGGGTGTGAAGAAAACAAACTGCTCGAGGTAATTACACCGAAAACCTGCTGCGGTGCTTTGTTTATCCATAACCAGCTGCAGAGGCTCTGAAAGGATCGGATTATTGGCTAAATTACAATACATTACATTACATTACGGTCATTTTGCAGACGCTTTTAACCAAAGCGACTTACAATAAGTGCGTTCAACATCGGTAGGAGAAAGAACGAGATGTGCGCACGTTGGCATATGTGATGGACGTCGTATCCGCGCAGCTCTGCCCACAAGCACGATACCCTCTGCGTACGTGCGAGCACATAATAACCCCAATGCGGAGGGGTTTTTGACAATTCAAGGTTCTAGCTAGGATGAATGTGGAGATTTTGGAAATTTAAGGTAAAAATTGGCCATTCTAGGGGTACCCAAAGGGAGAAATTGTACTTTAAAAACAATAAAGTCTTAATGGGAGATGTTCCCGTCTTTGCTGCAGTGTTACCTTCATAACGGACCTTGTCAGAAGACATTAAAACTTAGACATAACGTTCAGCTTAAATGATAACCTGATCAGCACATCACATATTGCATGTAAGAAGCTTTGAAAAAGCACAGCAACCTTGACCGTTTTTGCTTACTTCAAATAGGGACGGGTTAAAATAGGCTACAGCTATTCTAACATGATTTCTGCCGAATCCCCTTACGTGTGCGCTTCTGCGTGTGTGAGTAACCGTGGCTACGGAGCACTCTTACCAGAGATTCTAGGAGCCGCGGACGCGGCGTGCCTCTGCCTGGAGCTACAGTTTCGTCTGCGGTTGTACTGACAGGCTGCGCAACCTTTCTTGGCTGCCATCGCGAAAAATGTGTCAAGTTTGTCAGAAAGGTGAAAATGGCATTGATCTGGCGTTATTGTACAAATAAATACAGACAAAATGCCGTTACGCTGTATTGAAAATAAGCGTAGCGGTCCGTGACGCTAATTTGCGCTAGCTAGAACCCTGCAATTTCTAGGGGGCGCCACTGAGCCATTTTGCCCCGCCCACACACGACACCCTTTACATATGTACGAGGTCGTCAGGGTGGACGTGTGTGCCAAGTTTCATGACCTTGCGATGATGATAAGGCTTTCAAATCAAAAACGCCATCACATGATTTTCCGCCTGGCCACGCCCACACCGCTCAGAGTTTGGGAAGGTTTCGCCATGAATTTTTCCGCCCATGTCTTGAGAGTAACCTGGCCAAGTTTGAAGTTTGTAGCATTAAATCTGTAGGACGAGTTCGATCATATGCAAGGCGTGGAATCGGGCAAAAATGGCACGAAAACGCATCTTTCATCCAAAATGGCCGCCTTCCTTGCAGTTTCACTGCTCGGTCCCTAATGAGCTGAGCAAGGGTAATTCTCCTCCCTCTGTCCAAAATCATGCATGTTAGGTTAATTGGTGTCTCTAAAATGGTCCTTAGGAGTGAGTGTGAGCATGTGTGGTTGTTTGTCTCGTATCTTAAACTGGTTAAACAACATCAGTTTTCTGTTATTCGGTCATTCTGAACACTTCCAGCGTGTGCTGCTGTGCACTTCATTACCAGCTGTGGCGCTCCGCTTTCCCCGGGCCGTGGCTTTGTGGACAGGAGGGTCTTTGACCACTATCCCGTCACCCATCTCCTCGATCTTATCCATGACAGGCTTTGGGTAACTGAGAGAAGAAGAGTCAAAGTATCAGTACAGAGGTTTAAAAATACTTTATATTCAGTAAACTTTGATTAAATTCAATTAAAAATGTAACTAAACTCATTTACTTTAAAGTATGTGTAAAAATACACAAAAATGAATTAATTATATTTAAGTTTAATGTCATTTTAACTAAATAAAAAGTGAAATATTATAAATATATACATCACATCCCACAAAATTAAGCTTTTTTTTTAAATTAAATCTTAAATAAAGGATATCAAATATACCTGATGAAATTACATTTTAAATTCAATTAAATTCCAAATGTTTTAATTAAATTAAATATACTGAAATACATTAAAATGAAATATCATTACATTTTAATTTAAGAAAATTTAATAAATCAAATCTCATATAAAACGGTCTTATAAGTAAAAAATACATAGAACTATAATTAGATATACTTGAAAAAAAATGACAGATACTGCAGTTAAAAAATAAAAAAATGTTATATTATTTAAGATAATTGATCATAAATTAAATTTACTGATTGAATTAAGTCCCATTTTTTTTTATTTTGTTTTAATTAGAAATGACATTTTCTTAAATAAAATTACATAAAAGTTATTTAAAATGTAATAAAATTCAATCTTAATTGAAAAATAATGTCATTTTTATTCTATTAAAATGTAATGTCATATAGTTAAGTGGTATAACATGAAATTAAACGAGTATTAGGAGCATTCAGAGCAGCAATGGAGGTCTTTTTTATTCACTTCTTTACTGATATACACACCCGTTTACAAAGAAACTCCCTAATGTCTTCCACTATATTTCTGATTAGTTCTGACAAACAAAGCAGACTTCTCCCTCAGTAACAGTTCAGTTAGAATCAGTTTTATTACTTTCTAGCAGCCTCTATACACCGATGTTCAGAAGGCTTCTTACATCCAGCAAAGTGAAATATTCCACTTTTTTTTTCTGTACACCACAGCTGAATGAGAAAGTTATGCCAGCACGGGGCTGTAAAATCCCTCCTGATATATAAAATATGGATTCACACAAAGGTTTTGGACATCGTAAGGAATCTCACATGATGCCCAACAACTCAGTGGAATCAACAAATTAAAAGGTCTGGACACAACCAATCTCTTTTTTTGTTTTAACACACTATCAGAGGTGGGTAGTAACGAGTTACATTTACTTGAGAATGTTTTTGAAAACATTATACTTCTAGGAGTAGTTTTAAATCTGTATACTTTTTACTTTTACTTGAGTAGATGTGTGCAGCAGAAACTGTCCTCTTACTCCGCTACATTAGGCTACAATGAGCTGGTTACTTCTCTTCTTACCTCTTTGGTATTCTACGCCTCATTATTTTTATCCCCCCGCGTACGCCTCATTTTAATGTTTTATTCTGACAGAGAGAGAGACTTCCACCAAAGGCTCTACCACCTGACTGTGTTCCACCAATCAGACGCAGCCGTGCAGTCTGGTCACGTGACCGTACTCAATCTCAGCGGCGGGACGGGTTAGCTTTAGCATTAGCAGTCGTAGCAAACAAACAAAGAAATGGATGAAAAATGTCAGAACCAACGGTGGGAAATGAAGACGCAGACGAGGTCTCATACTGAAAGCATGTTTACCTTACAAAGAGTGAGAAACAGCAACTACATTATGTGTCTTCTGTGTCAACCAAAACAAACGCACATTTCAGCAGAAACTCAACATCTAACTTGAGGAAACATGTAGCGCTAAGTTTCCTAAATCCGTTTTCCCCATGGATAGGTGAATGTTTGTTTTTTAGGTTACATATGGGTTACAGATGTTTTAAACATTTCAAGTCTCTTTTATTTTTTATTGAAGTACTTGAATTTACCTGGATTATTTTAATTTAAACTGATTTGTATTAAAGCTGCCGTCGGCAGGTTTTCAAAATTCCGAGTCTAAAGTCGGAAAATTCGAGCGGATACAACTTTCAGGTCCCTCCCCCTCTGTGGACGAGGTTGTGCACGTGAGTTCACACCAGTGTGCGCGCACACAAGCTGGGGGCAGACTCACGCTCAGCATGGAAGACGTGGTTGGTGACTGTTCTGCTCAGATAATAGATCAATAATAAACCTAACGTGATTGGTTAAAAACAGCCGGGAGCGCTCGATTTTTGCAAGCACGATTACAGGCTTCAGAGGGAGCAACAGAATTCGGGATTTTTCCTAAACAGCCTATTTAATATTCTACTTCCAGAATCCCATGACAGTTCAAGCTAATATGACTAAAAAAAAGTTGCCGACTGCAGCTTTAATTGGTTCATTTTAATTTATTTTATCAATTGGATGAACTCTAATTGGCCTAAAGATGATTATTTAGTATCTTTGTCTGTCTGATTGAATGCTTGTCTTAACAAATAAATCAGACGTTACTCAACAGTTACTCAGTACTTGAGTAGTTTTTTCACCGAGCACTTTTTTACTCTTACTCAAGTAATTATTTGGATGACTACTTTTTACTAGTCATATTATTCTGAAGTAACAGTACTTTTACTTGAGTGCAATTTTTGGCTACTCTACCCACCTCTGCACACTATACGGCATTTTTGGAAGAGTTGTTATGCTCCAACTTCACCGATTTGTAAAGAATGAGAAGCCAAAAACACCTGGAAACCACTGCTTTACTGCTTTACCCTATACAGTAAAGTACAGGCTGCTCGCCTGGTTCCCAGAGCTTTGATACCTTGAGGAAATGCACTTAATTACTTTGTGTGTCCTACCTGCATCCGAGGAAAATGTGATTGGCCCAGACCATGGACAGTGAGAGCAGCCTGTCCAGACTGCTGCTGGTGACCCCGGGCTCCACCGTGGGGAAGCCCTCCATGTTCCTCAGGAGGAACTCCCTCCGGGCACACCACTGCTTGTTGGTCTCACAGTAGCCTCTGAATGTTTCCACCCACTGGGCCAGCTCCGGGTTCTGGCCCAGGTACTCTGAGACTGTGTCCTCTCCTCTCCTCTCCTCCGCCATCCCTGCACTGAAAAAAGCAACCAGAGTAAACCCAAACTTCTGCTTTAATTTATGCAGCATCCAAGTTACTCTAGCTAACTTCAACAAGGAAATTTAGGATTTACACACCAGCAGAAGGCTTGGTGTGGCTGTTTACCACCTAGTTAACGTTTTAGACCACTACTGTTTTGCTACCAAAATCCCTGGCTAGTATCTAACGTTAGTTAAGATAAAACGTTGTTATTTTTTTTCAGATTACCACTTTCAGAGTGAATAATATCTGACGACAAGTTAAGCAAAACGGCAAGTCAAGTGACACCAGCTACACCAGAAGTCACGTTAATAACTACAACATAGTATCAAGCTTAATTACAACGAGTAACGAGCTCTCTGTCGCTTATACAGCTTGTACACGTTCATTTATCTAGAAACTACGACATACCGAGATCTTTCTGTTGCGATGCGTTGCTAGCTAGCTACATGACCGAGTGATGACGCAAAAGTGGCAACGGTTTGAACTACATTTCCCATAAGTTTAACGTAGGCTACGGTTATCATGCTAACCAACGGTCACTTAGGTTTACACACCCCAAAAACGCAAATGTTGCGTTGATAAGTTATTAAAGCATTGCGAAATAAAAGAACACCTACTCTTAATTATGTAATTTTTAAAAAAAATGTACATAAACGACACGCGCAAATGACTTCGCGTAAGCTACTTGCTAACAGCCGCGAATTTGACGTTAGCATTCGTCCAGTGACGTTTTGCGTGCTTACGTAGCCAACCTGCGACAAGCTCATACGATGGCGGTTTGTTTTGGACTATGAATGAGTATATCTACGTTGTTTTCTTAATTGTTTTAATCGAGTGAATTAACATGATCCACGAGCTCTTACTGGCTTTAAGTGGATATCCGGGGACGATCTTTACATGGAATAAACGAACATGTTTGCAGGTAAAACTGAAGCAAACTGCAGCTTTGATGCAGAAAACCTGTGATTCAACATGCTAGCTAATATACTTCTCTTGTATATTTACATATTTTTTAACAGGTTATAATTGATAGTATTGGGTTTGCTGCTGTTGAATTAAAGTTACGAGGTTTTGCCAAGATATTTTATAAATATAAAGATATAAAACGGTGGATTAGCGTTGCTATCTTTCCGCTATAAAAACTGAAGTTAATCCAATTGTCTAATGTCAAATAATTAAAACTATACTTAGATTAATTCGACCTTAAGCAGCAGGGTATTTGCTCTTTCATTACTAAGTTACATTTATTTGATTTTTAACTGTTTCGTAAGTCCTCCATTATTTCTGTGGACAAATATCTATTTATTATTTCCTTTATTTAGCCACAAAGGTCCTGGAACTCTTCTTCCAGGTTGTACCGGCCAAGAAAGCAGGTATAAAATGTCCGCATAAAAGAGAATTTTAGATGCTAGTACAATAAATATGATGCAGGGAGTAAAATAAATTTAATTTAAAATAAATTAAAAAAACAACCCAAAAAGATAGGTCCTCCCGACACGTCACTTCCGGTTATAAAACTATATAAAATAGCAGCATGTCTCCTTCTATTCATCTTTGAAAGTATATGTACTCATCATACACACAAAAAAAACACATACTAATGCAGTATAATTAAAGAAATATAAATAATCAAAAAACATAACATGACTTCTTAATATATTATTCATGTAAAAATTATAAACAGCTTGTTTCCCAGTCTGCAAAAGTTTTCAGACAATAATAACATTGTATTGTGTCTTTTGTAACTGTGTAAGGCATTATCAGATAGTAGGTGTTTTCTGTAAACTCCCCTTGGGGTGAACTGTGCAACTCTGCAGACCTTTTTACAGGAAAAGCTGGACGACTTCATTTTTTCACCCGCAGGTGTCCCAGGACCTGCCCTTCCTTCACCCCAGTGAGACCAGCGTGCTCAACCGACTGTGTAAACTGGGCTCGGACTACATCCGTTTTACAGAGTTCATAGAGCAACACACCGGCCATGTTCATCAGCAAGTGAGTTCTGATCCCTTGTAGCATTTGTACACATATTTACGTGTTAATTCAAAGCAGAATTCAGTGTCCACATCCTAAAAAAAGATCACAATTTTCAGGATTTCACCTGAAATTGAGCTGTCGGTACATCCGATTTTCTCTCCAACTCATGGTTGACCTGTTTATAAAGAAACGTAGTGAGGCAAATCATAAAGTTTCTGGTGACTTGTGACTTCTCAAGGATCTTTAGAATTGCTTTTAATACCCAGTAGTATGATGCCACTTTTATCTTATTTTATCTCAATCGATTTTGTTGTATTTTATTGCTTTCACTGTTCTTTTATTGTTTTGGTTTGTTTTTACTTATTCTTCTCTTTATTTATTACCTGCTGTAAAGCACTTTGGTACGCCGTAAGGATTGTCTGTAAAGGGCTGTATAAATAAAGTACATTTACATTCTCTTCAACTTGTAGGAACATCACACAAACCAGCCCAACCAGACTGGACTTAATGGGATTTACTTGCGGGCGTTCTGCACCGGCTTGGACTCCATGTTGCAGCCGTACAGGCAGGCCCTGCTGGACCTTGAACGGGAGGTAAGATGATGATGATGCAGCCATCTGTAAATGCTTCACAAAGCCTGTGACAGGATGCTTATTTACCTTTTGTGTATGCTTCAGTTCCTTGGGGATCCACATCTGACAATATCTCACGTGAATTACAAGCTTGATCAGGTAATTCGGTCAACAAATTTGTAAATAAATGTTTGTTCAGTTTGTTTAACGCTGTGCTTTTTTTTTGGGTTAAGTTTCAGTTGCTGTTTCCCTCTGTTATGGTGGTGGTGGAGACAATAAAATCACAAAAAGTAAGGAATGGATACAGAACACGCCTTCATTGGAAACCTAAGCTCATTTTATCCCCCACAGAGTAAGAGCTGCAGCTCTCGTACGAGATTAGAAAACAACGTTACACCATTTTTGATAGATTTTTTTATTTTCTAACATGTATAAAAAAGAAAATGTATGTAACTATTTGTACATACAAAAGAAAGAAGAAGAGAAATAAAAAAAATATCAAAAATAATTTAATCATATAAAAGTGCTAATACATAACAAAACGCCACAAAAAGGAATGGGAAGAAGTACAATAGTTTTTTAGTTTCCCACCCCTTTTAAACTACTCTTCAGTTTGTAAATATCCTAACTACAATACACCTATATAAATATATGCCATATATACACTTCCTAAATATCTAAATAAATATATAATCACAAAAATAAATATATACTAAACACATATACCTGTAAATATAAATGTAAATATGAATGTATATATATATATATATATATATATATATATACATTCATATTCACAACTATACCCATAAATAAATATATACCATATACTAATTAAATTACAATATAACAATTAACCCTATTCTATTCATATATTTATCCCTCATCGTCCTTCCTCTTACATGTACTTGTTTAAAAATATTTTTTGTACCTTTTTATTAAACAGAATTATATTTGCACTTTGTTTTATTTCTGTCTCCAGACTGTTCCACAAAGTCCCCCCACAGCTCGATACGCACATGCTTTTCATATTTTAACTAACAAATCCTTAAAATATAACGTACCCCATAGTTTTAAGAGTTACTGGTGTAACTTCATGTCAAACCTGACGTTTACACTGTGTTGTGGGTTATAGATGAGCTGCAACAGCTGCTGCGTGTGGGGAAAAGTTAATGAACTCTTTCAGAATTTGTTTAATATTTCTGCACAAGCCTTAAGAATAGATCAACAGAACCCAACTAAACAAAACTTATTAATGTAATTGTTGATTCATATATTGAAAAGATCATATATTATCAGTTATATGATGATGTAAAATGTAGTTATTACCACGTGAGTAACGGAGATGTTTGTGCTGCTTCAGATCCACGGATGTCAGATCCTGGAGACGGTGTACAAGCACAGCTGTGGGGGTCTGCCTCCTGTACGCATGGCTTTAGAAAAGTGAGTTCAGAGGATTTCTGAATAATAACTTCTGTTGACATGATACCTTGAAGTGTCACACATTTGCTGTGGGCACTTCCCACCTTTATGCGCTTCATTGCGATGCGTTTAGATGTCTCTCAGCAGTTTATCGTGTTCAGTTCTTTTACTCTTAGTCACGACCCTTCTTCTTTAGATTGCGTGCTCATGGGACACTTTGTCGCTGCTGCTGTTACTATAACGAACTATCACAAGCTTTCTTTATCTCTTTATCTTTGCTGTCTGTGTTTAAATTAGGGCTGGGCGAGTTAACTCGTTATTATCGCGTTAGCTCGTTAATTATTTAACGCCGAAAAATATTTTATCGCGCATTAACACAGGTTTTATTATTTATTTTATTTTGTAAAAGTCTGTTGCTAGCAGGCTTTTATTTTGTAAAAGTCTGTTACTCACAGGCTTTTATTTTGTAAAAGTCTGTTGCTCACAGGTTTTATTTTGTAAAAGTCTGTTGCTCACAGGCTTTTATTTTGTAAAAGTCTGTTGCTCACAGGCTTTTATTTTGTAAAAGTCTGTTACTCACAGGCTTTTATTTTGTAAAAGTCTGTTACTCACAGGCTTTTATTTTGTAAAAGTCTGTTACTCACAGGCTTTTATTATTGTAAAAGTCTGTTGCTCACAGGCTTTTATTTTGTAAAAGTCTGTTGCTCACAGGCTTTTATTTTGTAAAAGTCTGTTGCTCACAGGCTTTTATTTTGTAAAAGTCTGTTGCTCACAGGCTTTTATTTTGTAAAAGTCTGTTACTCACAGGCTTTTATTATTGTAAAAGTCTGTTACTCACAGGCTTTTATTTTTTAAAGTCTGTTGCTCACAGGCTTTTATTTTGTAAAAGTCTTTTGCTCACAGGTTATATTTAGTAAAAGTCTGTTGCTCACAGGTTTTATTTTGTAAAAGTCTGTTGCTCACAGGCTTTTATTATTGTAAAAGTCTGTTACTCACAGGTTTTATTTTGTAAAAGTCTGTTGCTCACGGGCTTTTATTATTGTAAAAGTCTGTTGCTCACGGGCTTTTATTTTGTAAAAGTCTGTTGCGCACAGGCTTTTATTTTGTAAAAGTATGTTGCTGTCTGCTGCGGAACCAGAAAAGAAAAAAAAAATTGATTAATCGTGATTATTCAGGGAAATCATGTTGATTAATTAGATTCAAAAGTTTAAATCCTTTTGTCCCACTGAGGTGCAAAAATCAAACGCTCTTTCTTTGTGTTCTTGGGGTATTTTTGCAGGATTCTGGCGGTTTGCCACGGTGTTATGTACAAGCAGCTTGCAGCGTGGATGCTGCACGGACTGCTGTTGGACCAAAGCGAGGAGTTTTTTGTGAAGCAGGGTCCCAGCGCTGGAGGCGCCGCTGCCAACCAGGAGGAGGAGGAGGAAGACCTGGGACTGGGAGGCCTGAGCGGGAAGCAGCTCAGAGAGTTACAGGACCTGGTGAGAGCTGCACCTAAAACAGAAAGACCTGCACCGGCGCTGGACCGAAGGTCGGCTTTCATTGTGTCCGTCTGTCCACGCAGAGGCTGATCGAGGAGGAGAACATGCTGGCGCCGTCCCTCCAGCAGTTCTCTCTGCGAACTGAGATGCTTCCCTCTTACATTCCCATCCGAGTGGCCGAGAAAATCCTCTTTGTCGGAGAGTCCGTACAGATGTTTGAAAACCACAACCACAGCCCGTCCAGAGCCGGTACTGTACTGTAGATCTGCACCGTGTGTCTTTGTGCACTGGAAAAAATCAAAGTCTTACCAAGTATATTTGTCTCATTTCTAGTCAAAATATCTCATTACACTTAATATAAGACACAACTGCCTAACAAGTACTATTTCAGCCAGATATAGGGACTTGTTTGAAGACAATACATCTGGAATACGCTGGAAAAAATGCCCCTCCAAAAATAAGTAAAAACACAACAAATACGAGACGTTTTTGCTTGAAATAAGCAAAAAAATCTGCCAATGGAACTAGTGAAAATCGGCTTGTCAAGATTTCTTGAAATAAAATGTGATATTTGGGACATTTGAGATAAAAGTGATCTTGAAATTAGCTTAAAAACCTCTTCAAATGTAAATAAAAGCTTGTTTCATGTGAAAAGACTCAAAACAATTTGTTTTCAAGACTTTTTCATTTAACAAGATATTCCAGATGTATTGTCTTCAAACAAATCCCTATATCTGGCTGAAATAGTACTTGTTAGGCAGTTGTGTCTTATATTAAGTGTAATGAGATATTTTGACTAGAAATTAGACAAATATACTTGGTAAGACTTTGATTTTTTCCAGTGTATCTTGTTAAATGAAAAAGTCTTGAAAACAAATTATTTTGAGTCACATATCATATGAAACAAGTTTTTTTTTCATTTGAAAAGGTTTTTAATCTAATTTCAAGATCACTTTTAACTCAAAAGTCCTAAATCTCACATCTTATTCCAAGAAATCTTGACAAGCCGATTTTCACTAGTTCCATTGGCAGATTTTTTTGCTTATTTCAAGCAAAAACGTCTTTTATTTGTTGTTTTTCTTACTTACTTTTGGAGGGGCATCTTTTCCAGTGTGCCTCTTAAAACAGCTGAACCCGTCGTTGTTCTGTCTTCTCAGGCTCCATACTGAAACACCAGGAGGACATCTTTGCTGCCGAGCTGCACAGACTCAAGCAGCAGCCTCTGTTCAGCCTGGTGGACTTTGAGAATTTAATCGATCGCATCAGGAGCACAGTGGCAGAAGTGAGTTTAAATAGTCCATATTATCTCTTTATTTTATTTTATTTTATTTATTTATTTTCTTTATTTTCATTTTATTTTTTTAATCTTTAATTTAATTAAAATTTTTTAAATTGTATGTTTATTTGGACTGGACATGAGAATACATCTGCATGACTTCACAAGTCAAGTAGCCACATGACATTCCAGTTTTTCTTGTTTTAAATCCAGAACATGAGTTACACCGTTCATCAGGGCATATGAGTCCATGGAGTGTACAGTCTCAAATCGTGGGTCAGACTATGATTGTCCCTTGCAGAGCCCACTCTCCTATGATAACATAGAGACCTGCACAAGAGTAGCATCGGTGGAAACACAGTTAACCGTTTAAAGCCTGTGTCGATAAATTGTCCAAGATAAGTAGAACCAGAGGAGGCTCACAAGTTCACTTATAGATAATTCTAATATAACTTCATGGAAGGAAGAACAGTTACAAAACTATGTACAAAAAAACCTGGGGGAGGGGTTCCCCGCCGCTGCTTTCTTAGAGATAAACATCGATAATCAGTCACAGATAAAATGAGTAAATTACAAAGCAATATTACCAGTGAGATCAAATGAAGTCTGCTCTCGTGGGGGCTGTGAATGAAATCCAGTTGTTCCAGATTTGATAAAATTTGTCCTTTTTGGAGTCTTATTTGGTAGGTCAATTTTTCCATCCTAAATACACTGGAAAATATGCCCCTCCAAAAATAAGTAAAACAACAAATACAAGACGTTTTTGCTTGAAATAAGCAAAATAAATCTGCCAATGGAACTAGTGAAAATCGGCTTGTCAAGATTTCTTGAAATAAGATGTGATATTTAGGACTTTTCAGATAAAAGTGATCTTGAAATTAGCTTAAAAACCTCTTCAAATGTAAAAAAAAAAAAAAAGCTTCTTTCATGTGAAATATGACTCAAAACAATTTGTTTTCAAGACTTTTTCATTTAACAAGATATTCATGATGTGATTGTCTTCAAACAAGTCCCTATATCTGGCTGAAATGGTACTTGTTAGGCAGTTGTGTCTTATATTAAGTGTAATGAGATACTCTATGAGAAGAATTTTAATCTATGTGAGCAGAGTTCCAGCCTCGTTTTGGTGTTGATGAAGGTAGTCCGGCTAGTTGGCTGGGGTTTAAAAAATAAAGCGTCTTGCTTCTCAAAACAATATGCGTTGAACAGAGTAATACATTTGCATCACAAAATGGTTCTCCAGGAAAAAGTCAGACCTCACAATCGCTTGGCCCTATTTTCTCTCCCTTGGTATGTTTTCTAATTAACATCAAGTCTGCATTGATTTTAAAAAGCTTCACCACTTTAGCAAGGCAAACGATCTGAAATATTATCTTCAAACCCTGTATTTAAAACAAGTGAGTGGTTTTCTAAAGTGAAAAAAACTCACTTTATTTACCAGACACAAGTCCAAAGGAAATGATCTTTAATGTAGGAACTGACCAGCATCGCTGTGTTTAAAAAACATACCTTAAACACGTGAAAAATGATGTGCACCAGCACACTGAAACATCGAGAGAGGAAGCAAAGAAAAACAGAAAAGTTTAGAGAACGTTCTGGAAAGATTCTGAAAGGCGAGGGTGTCAGGATTGGGTATAAAAGAAGCATCAACCCCCCCGATACTAAACTCTGTCAGAATCATCAATGATGTAATCAGCAGTGATACGAAGGGAGAGAAAATAGGGCCAAGCGATTGTGAGGTCTGACTTTTTCCTGGAGAACCATTTTGTGATGCAAATGTATTACTCTGTTGAACGCATATTGTTTTGAGAAGCAAAACGCTTTATTTTTGTGGCCCCAACCAACTAGCCGGACTACCTTCATCAACACCAAAACGAGGCTGGAACTCTGCTCACAGGACGCAGCAGGGGTAAGAAGATGTTCATAAATGATGTTGCTGATATGGGATGTCATACAGCTTCATGTCAAAAGAGGCGAACTATCCCTTTAAGTAAGCCTTTGACATTTTTCTTGCTGTGTTTCTGTGAACTTAACTTAATAATAATTATTATTATTTGACACTTTCAGCATCTGTGGACGTTGATGGTGGAAGAGGCAGATCTGCTCGAGCAGCTCAAGGTTTGTGCTCCACACATTTGCTTCTCCATCATTAGTAATTACAAAGTCAGCTGACCAACCTATTTTTCTCCAGATCATCAAAGACTTCTACTTGCTGGGTCGCGGGGAGCTCTACCAGGTTTTTATCGACCTCGCGCAGCACATGCTGAAGACCCCTCCGACAGCCGTCACTGAGCACGGTAAATATGGCCGTATGTGACCTCGGACAGGCTGGGCTTCTTTGATTGGTTGAAGTCGCTGGGTTGAGTCTTTGTGGAGGACTGTCTGGTTCTGTGGAATGAACCGTCTGCCGGTTGATTGGTCGGTCGGTCGGCACAGTACCAAGGCTTTAAGGAGATGACGATGCGGCTCAAAGTCGCCGCCTGAGCTGCGATTCTGTCGCACTAGTCAATCGTTCAAAACTCGAGATTCTTTTTACTGACTCGAGAGTTACGATTCTATGGCTGTGTTCGAAACCGCATACTACATACTATATACTACATACTACCATACTACCATACTTCCATACTTCCATACTTCCATACTGCATTCTACATACTTCCATACTGCATACTGATCGATCAGACAGTATGCAGAGCGTTTACCCACAATGCATTTCGCTCCTGCCCGAGCTGAAATCAGCCGGCCTGAAGCTGATTTCTCTTAAGCTCTAAACTCTGTAAACTTTTGCAACATTTGAAACATTTTCATTCGAGAAAGTAGTCGTTTAGATCCCCAACGTGTTGAAAACCTGACAAAATACCGGCTATTTACAATTTTGTTCCCACGAATTCGGCGCTACTAAAGCTAGCCGCAGTGAGCAACGCACTTCCGGTTATTTTCACAAAATAAAATACCCGTTGCCTTTTATCATAGGGAAAGCCATTACCATACAATTGGTGCTTTTGTTTTGAAAACAGGAAGTGAACCTACCCTCGTTGTAGCTAGCTTGAAACTGACATTTTGACAGGAAATGACGATCGGCGACGTCACGTTACGTTGCATCTTGGGTAGTTTGAGTATGAGTAGTAACCTCATGATGCATACCCAACATTTCGGAGAATCTAGTATGCATCCGGGAACTTCTCGCATACTCAAACTCACATACTAACTCAAAAAGTTAGTATGAGTAGTAGGAGAAGTAGGAGAAGTAGGAGAAGTATGCGGTTTCGAACACAGCATCTGTCTCCATTAACTCGTTCACTGACTCACCGCTGCTACTGCCAGCTAACTGTAAAGAGGAGACATGCCACACAACTCTTATTCTAACTGCAATTGCGTAATAGTATCAAGCTAATCGCACAATTGCTCACAGGACTCGCCGTTCATTCACAGCTCCCTCTCTCTCCCTCCCGGCTTGTAGAAACTAGCTGCTTCACACGATTCAGGACTCACGATTCAGGACTCATTATTCGGGACTCGTGATTCAGGACTCGTGATTCAGGACTCGTGATTCAGGACTCGTGATTCAGGACTCGTGATTCGGGACTCGTGATTCAGGACTCATTATTCAGGACTCGTGATTCGGAACTCGTTATTCGGGACTCATTATTCGGGAATCGTGATTCGGGACTCGTGATTCGGGACTCGTTATTCGGGACTCATTATTCGGGACACGATATTCGGGACTCATGATTCGGGACTCATGATTCGGGACTCATGATTCGGGACTCGTGATTCGGGACTCGTGATTCGGGACTCATGATTCGGGACTCGTGATTCGGGACTCGTGATTCGGGACTCGTGATTCGGGACTCATTATTCGGGACTCATGATTCGGGACTCGTGATTTAGGACTCGCCATTCGGGACTCGTTATTCGGGACTCATGATTCGGGACTCGCTATTCGGGACTCATTATTTGGGACTCGTGATTCGGGACTAGTGATTTGGGACTCATGATTCGGGACTCGTGATTCGGGACTCGTGATTCGGGACTCGTGATTCGGGACTCATTATTCGGGACTCGTGATTCGGGACTAGGTATTCGGGACTCATTATTCGGGACTCATGATTCGGGACCCGTGATTTAGGACTCGCCATTTGGGACTCGTTATTTGGGACTCATTTTTCGGGACTCATGATTCGGGACTCATGATTCAGGACTCGTGATTCGGGACTCATGATTCAGGACTCGTGATTCGGGACTCGTGATTTGGGACTCGTGATTCGGGACTCATTATTCGGGACTCATGATTTGGGACCCGTGATTTAGGACTCGCCATTCGGAACTCGTTATTCGGGACTCGTTATTCGGGACTCGTTATTCGGGACTCATGATTCGGGACTCATGATTCAGGACTCGTGATTCGGGACTCGTGATTCGGGACTCGTTATTCGGGACTCGTTATTCGGGACTCGTTATTCGGGACTCGTTATTCGGGACTCGTGATTCGGGACTCGTGATTCGGGACTCGTGATTCGGGACTCATGATTCGGGACTCGTGATTCGGGACTCGTGATTCGGGACTCGTGATTCGGGACTCATTATTCGGGACTCATGATTCGGGACTCGTGATTTAGGACTCGCCATTCGGGACTCGTTATTCGGGACTCATGATTCGGGACTCGCTATTCGGGACTCATTATTTGGGACTCGTGATTCGGGACTAGTGATTTGGGACTCATGATTCGGGACTCGTGATTCGGGACTCGTGATTCGGGACTCATTATTCGGGACTCGTGATTCGGGACTAGGTATTCGGGACTCATTATTCGGGACTCATGATTCGGGACCCGTGATTTAGGACTCGCCATTTGGGACTCGTTATTTGGGACTCATTTTTCGGGACTCATGATTCGGGACTCATGATTCAGGACTCGTGATTCGGGACTCATGATTCAGGACTCGTGATTCGGGACTCGTGATTTGGGACTCGTGATTCGGGACTCATTATTCGGGACTCATGATTTGGGACCCGTGATTTAGGACTCGCCATTCGGAACTCGTTATTCGGGACTCGTTATTCGGGACTCGTTATTCGGGACTCATGATTCGGGACTCATGATTCAGGACTCGTGATTCAGGACTCGTGATTCGGGACTCGTGATTCGGGACTCATTATTCAGGACTCGTTATTCGGGACTCGTTATTCGGGACTCGTTATTCGGGACTCGTGATTCGGGACTAGGTATTCGGGACTCATGATTCGGAACTCATTATTCAGGACTCGTGATTCAGGACTCGTGATTCAGGACTCGTGATTCAGGACTCATTATTCAGGACTCGTGATTCGGGACTCGTTCACAGCTCACTCGCTTCCTTTCCCTCCCGGCTTTATTTTGAAGGAAGCCGGAGTTCATTCATTCTGTACATAATTATTTTATTCTAATGGTGCAGTGTTGAACGTTAGAATTTTATTATTTTTGCACTATTGTTTAGGTTATTTAAATGTTCTATTTGTGCACAGTTTCATACATTTTATTACTGAATACGCGCTGAATGTTAATTTATTGGCTGTTTGGGTTATTTAAATTTATTTCGAGAGAAAGAAAGAAAGATAAATGTTTCGCCGTGGAGACTTCTTGGTTTTTAGCCTTTTTCACAATGATTTGGAACTTTTTTTACACTCCGTGGCGCACACTCTGGGTGATTGATTCAAGTGACTCAAATACCCGATTCACTTTAGTGAATGACTCATAAAAACTCGAGTCAGTTAAAGGAATCGAGTATCCCATCCCTGTCGCACAGCGGTGGCCACGTTGTTGTTTGTAAATTGTTTCCTTTGTTCAGAAACCGTCTGTTCTCTAAGCTGAGTCTCCTTTTCCATAACTTTGCATCTGAAGTTGGGATACGATTAGTTTAGGAAATCTGCTGTAACTGGAATACGTGCATGAACAGAACTGCATGTTGACCAGGATGTCCTCATCTCTTTTGTCAAATTTTGCACTTTTCATTGAGAAACTTTTATGTTTAATATGGTAAAATATTTCCTTCTTTTCACAGACGTTAACGTGGCGTTCCAGCAGGCGGCTCACAAAGTGCTTCTGGATGATGACAACCTCCTGCCTCTGCTGCACCTGACTGTGGACTACCAGGGAAAAGACAACAAAGGTCTGCTCCTACGTCCTTTTGTTATTTGGTGACACGCGCCGTCCAGTGGTTTCACTTTAAAGGGATAGTTCGCCTCTTTTGACATGAAGCTGTATGACATCCCATATCAGCAACATCATTTATGAACATCTTCTTACCCCCTGCTGCGTCCTGTGAGCAGAGTTCCAGCCTCGTTTTGGTGTTGATGAAGGTAGTCCGGCTAGTTGGCTGGGGTTTAAAAAAATAAAGCGTTTTGCTTCTCAAAACAATATGCGTTCAACAGAGTAATACATTTGCATCACAAAATCGTTCTCCAGGAAAAAGTCAGAGCTCACAATCGCTTGGCCCTATTTTCTCTCCCTTCGTATCACTGCCTGCTGCCGCCTGCCGCGCCTGTTACGGTGTTTGCTGCTCGGTCTGCACAGCAGGCATTGATACGAAGGGAGAGAAAATAGGGCCAAGCGATTGTGAGGTCTGACTTTTTCCTGGAGAACCATTTTGTGATGCAAATGTATTACTCTGTTGAACGCATATTGTTTTGAGAAGCAAAACGCTTTATTTTTTAAACCCCAGCCAACTAGCCGGACTACCTTCATCAACACCAAAACGGGGCTGGAACTCTGCTCACAGGACGCAGCAAATGTTCATAAATGATATTATGCTGGAAAAAAATCAGTCTTACCAACTATATTTGTCTCATTTTTAGTCAAAATATCTCATTACACTTAATATAAGACACAACTGCCTAACAAGCACCATTTCAGCCAGATATAGGGACTTGTTTGAAGACAACACATCTGGAATATCTTGTTAAATGAAAAAGTCTTGAAAACAAATTGTTTTGAGTTTCGTATGAAACAAGCTTTTTTTTTTTTTTTAGGCTAATTTCAAGATCACTTTTATCTCAAAAGTCCTAAATATCACATCTTATTTCAAGAAATCTTGACAAGCCGATTTTCACTAGTTCCACTGGCAGATTTTTTTGCTTATTTCAAGCAAAAACGTCTTTAATTTGTTGTTTTTCTTACTTATTTTTGGAGGGGCATTTTTTCCAGTGTGTTTAGGATGGGATGTCATACAGCTTCATGTCAAAAAGAGGCGAACTATCCCTTTAACCGTTTCAAACTGAGATTTTTTTTTCAACCAGTTTAGGGGCCAGTCGTGGTCCAGCTCCGTTGATAACTTCCACAAATGTTATGAAGAAGCTCGGAAGTGGACTTTTCTTATCGGGTAGTTTAAAAAGACTCGTATTCATATTCATTTTTGCCTGTTTTTCAGAGGCCTCGGCCCCCCGGGACGGGGCCACCCCCCCCCAGGACTCCTCTCCCCGTGAGGTTCCTCCCACAGGATGGGCGGCTCTCGGCCTCGCCTACAAGGTCCAGTGGCCGCTGCACATCCTCTTCACTCCTGCCGTCCTGGAGAAGTACGTAACCTCTTTGGTTGGTTATCGCCCCCCTTGTGTTTTACGCTGAGCGCTCGCGCTGACCACCGTGCTCGCCGCCCGTTTGCTCCTCCCCCGTGCGGACAGGTACAACGTTGTGTTCCGGTACCTGCTGAGCCTGCGGCGGGTGCAGTCGCAGCTGCAGCACTGCTGGGCTCTGCAGATGAGGAGGAAACACCTGAAGTCCAGCCAGACGGACGCCGTGAAGTGGAGACTCCGCAACCACATGGCCTTCCTGATCGACAACCTGCAGTATTACTTACAGGTACCAGAATATTGTGCCCTCGTCCGTTTAATGATTCTGGACCCAGTTACGGCTTTACGTTATGTTTTAAATTGGACCGGCAAATTGCACTGGAAAAAATGCCCCTCCAAAAATAAGTAAAACAACAAATACGAGATGTTTTTGCTTGAAATAAGCAAAAAAATATGCCAATGGAACTAGTGAAAATCGGCTTGTCAAGATTTCTTGAAATAAGATGTGATATTTGGGACTTTTGAGTTAAAAGTGATCTTGAAATTAGCTAAAAAACCTAAAAATTAAGCTTGTTTCTTGTGATATGTGACTCAAAACAATTTGTTTTCAAGACTTTTTCATTTAACAAGATATTCCAGATGTATTGTATTAAAACAAGTCCCTATATCTGGCTGAAATGGTACTTGTTAGGCAGTTGTGTCTCATATCAAGTGTAATGAGATACTCAATGAGACAAATATACTTGGTAAGATTTAGATTTTGCAGTGCAGAAAAGCCCCTTCACTGTCCATTTTTAAAATTCGTCTTAAAACCCATTTTTATTCCCTGGCTTTTAACCCAGCATGAGACTTTGTTTCTCTTTTTGCTTTATTGTTTTAAAATTGTTATTGTTTATTATTGTTTTTACTTTTTTATGCCTTATACTTTGTGTTGTTATTCATGTACAGCACTTTGTTTCAGCCACGGCTGTTTTAAAGGGCTTTATAAATAAAGTTGAGTTGAGTAAAAACAATCATATGCAGTTTTAACTTCCCCCGTGTGTCTCCAGGTGGACGTTCTGGAGTCTCAGTTCTCTCAGCTGCTTCAGCAGATCAACTCCACCAGAGACTTTGAGAGCATCCGACTGGCCCACGACCACTTCCTCAGTAACCTGCTCGCTCAGTCCTTCATCCTCCTGAAGCCGGTAAAAAATCATTTTCTAACCTCATCTTGTGCTACGTGATGCAGAAACATGGTTCAGAAACCAAAACTGTTCTCAGATGGACTCTATGGGTCTTCTTGGCTGTTTTTCTTGTTATTTGGAGGCTTCTACCTAAATAAATGCACATCTGTTGGCTTTTTTCTTGTTATTTGGAGGCTTCTACCTAAATAAATGCACATCTGTTGGCTTTTTTCTTGTTATTTGGAGGCTTCTACCTAAATAAATGCACATCTGTTGGCTTCAAGAGTGACATTGGAGCAGGTTCCCTCTTATAAATTGAATATTTTTATGAGGATTTTGTGCGAGGAACCATTAAATTACTTTGGAAACGTCTTAAAAATCGTGGTAATGTAGTAATTTATCATATTTTTTTTTCTTTACAACAACATAATGGGAAGGTGCTTTACAGCGGTCTCACTTTTCACCCAACAGACTCACACTTTCTGTGCTGGAAGCCTCCAGATGAGAGGAAAACTCCCCACTGAGAGCGAGTTGTGCAGCTTGTGCTGTTCACAAAGGCAAAAATCTGTAACTTTACGCTCTAAAGAGCAGCACTTTGGGAGAAAGTGTCTGTTTTAGACAGAATGTTTCACTTGATGTCAGATCTCACAGCTGATGGGAGATTTGATGATCAGCTGCTTGTCTCATTTATCTTGTTTACACACACTTTGTTAAGTTTTTGACAGTTAGTTTTAGCAAACACACGGGGTTTAGTGATACTTTAGTGCTACTTTAGTGCAGTGATACTCACTATTTTTTTCACCAGAGCCACATTGGCAGCAAAATCAAGGGAAGAGCCACTTTTACAACAACATACTAAAGTCCCCTTTTGCAAATATGCATTTCTACATATAAAACATCCCACAGAAAAAGAAACAACACAGCCAATACATTTTCAATTAAGACCACATTTACCTTAATACTGGGGTGAGCTGAAGCTGGCCTGCATGTCCTTGACTTTCTTCATGTTGTATTTGTAGTTTGTTGTTGTAATCATAGTGAGACATTCAGGATGAGCATGGTTTTTGTGCTGGTTTTTGTTCTGGTTTTTGTGCTGGTTTTTGCCCCTTTTTCTAATTAAAAAATGATCCATTGTGGCTGCATCTCGCGCTGGCTAAAGGAGCTAGCGTGCTCTGCGGTCAAGTGTGACGGTGGTTTAAGCGGGCTGCGTTGCCAGGTTTAACACCCTGGAAAAAATGCCCCTCCAAAAATAAGTTTAAAAAAAAAAAAACAAATACAAGACGTTTTTGCTTGAAATAAGAAATAAATCTGCCAATGGAACTAGTGAAAATCGGCTTGTCAAGATTTCTTGAAATAAGATGTGATATTTGGGACTTTTGAGTTAAAAGTGATCTTGAAATTAGCTTAAAAACCTCTTCAAATGACAAAAAAAAGCTTGTTTCATATGAAATCTGACTCAAAACAATTTGTTTTCAAGACTTTTTCATTTAACAAGATATTCCAGATGTATTGTCTTCAAACAAGTCCCTATATCTGGCTGAAATGGTGCTTGTTAGGCAGTTGTGTCTTATATTAAGTGTAATGAGATATTTTGACTAGAAATGAGACAAATATACTTGGTAAGACTTTGATTTTTTTTCCAGTGCAGTGCCCCCTTCAGGAAACACCATTAAGCCTTAATTAATACTTAATAAAAATACTTAATACTGTGCAGTATTCGCTGTGTGTTATTTGAAAAAAATGTATTGTTATTGTTACCATATTGTTATAAGCTACTACACTGGAAAAAAATCTAAATCTTACCAAGTATATTTGTCTCATTGAGTATCTCATTACACTTAATATAAGACACAACTGCCTAACATTTCAGCCAGATATAGGAACTTGATTGAAGACAATACATCTTGAATATCTTGTTAAATGAAAAAGTCTTGAAAACAAATAGTTTTGAGTCATATTTCATATGAAACAAGCTTTTTTTTTTCATTTGAAGAGGTTTTTAAGCTAATTTCAAGATCACTTTTATCTGAAAAGTCCTAAATATCACATCTTATTTCAAGCAAAAACGTCTTTTCTTTGTTGTTTTTCTACTTATTTTTGGAGGGGCATTTTTTCCAGTGTGTGCGAGCTGCATAATGAGTATCTCTGGCTTGGTGATACTTCAGTGATCCGTTTCCAATGCTTCTGCCCTCAGGTGTTCCACTGTCTGAACGAGATCCTGGAGCTGTGTCAGAACTTCTGCTCGCTGGTCGGTCAGAACGTGGCTTCGCTGGATGAGAGAGGAGCTGCTCAGCTGGACCTGCTGGTTAAGGTAGCGTCCGACCGACTGACTGCTGAATATCGTCTAAACGTTTGATGCTTCTTTTTTTGAATAAGCTAACGCTGTGAAATCTCAGGGTTTCAGACGTCAGTCGTCCCTGCTGTTCAAAATCCTGTCGAGCGTGAGGAACCATCAGATCAACTCTGATCTGGCTCAGCTGCTGCTACGGCTGGACTACAACAAATACTACACCCAAGCTGGAGGCACTCTGGGCGGGTAGGTAGGACACAGAAAACAGCACAACATCCATCCAGACGGTTATCAGAAGCACTAACCGAGTAAAACATCTTTCTTTTCAGGGTTTAAGAAGACTAAAAAAGGACAAAGATGGACAGAAGCAGCTCACTGAGTTTTCTCCTCTAACTGCTGTTAATGTGGCGTATTCGTAGTTAAAACACCCAAACTACAAAGAATATTGTCTCGCTTTCTTTGCTTTAGTGATCAACTACCTGACCCTTAAACTTAAAGGGACAGTTCGCCTCTTTTGACATGAAGCTGTATGACATCCCATATTAGCAACATCATTAATGAACATCTTCTTACCCCCTGCTGCGTCCTGTGAGCCGAGTTCCAGCCTCGTTTTGGTGTTGATGAAGGTAGTCCGGCTAGTTGGCTGGGGTTTAAAAAATAAAGCGTTTTGCTTCTCAAAACAATATGCGTTCAAAAGAGTAATACATTTGTATCACAAAATGGTTCTCCAGGAAAAAGTCAGACCTCACAATCGCTTGGCCCTATTTTCTCTCCCTTCGTATCTCTGCTGATTACATCATTGATGATTCTGACAGAGTTTAGTATCGGGGGGGGGTTGATGCTTCTTTTATACCCAATCCTGACACCCTCGCCTGTCAGAATCTTTCCAGAACGTTCTCTAAACTTTTCTGTTTTTCTTTGCTTCCTCTCTCGATGTTTCAGTGTGCTGGTGCACATCATTTTTCACGTGTTTAAGGTATGTTTTTTAAACACAGCGATGCTGGTCAGTTCCTACATTAAAGATCATTTCCTTTGGACTTGTGTCTGGTAAATAAAGTAAGTTTTTATCACTTTAGAAAACCACTCACTTGTTTTAAATACAGGGTTTGAAGATAATATTTCAGATCGTTTGCCTTGCTACAGTGGTGAAGCTTTTTAAAATCAATGCAGACTTGATGTTAATTAGAAAACATACCAAGGGAGAGAAAATAGCGCCAAGCGATTGTGAGGTCTGACTTTTTCCTGGAGAACGATTTTGAGATGCCAATGTATTACTCTTTCTAACGCATATTGTTTTGAGAAGCAAAACGCTTTATTTTTTAAACCCCAGCCAACTAGCCGGACTACCTTCATCAACACCAAAACGAGGCTGGAACTCTGCTCACAGGACGCAGCAGGGGGTAAGAAGATGTTCATAAATGATGTTGCTGATATGGGATGTCGTACAGCTTCATGTCAAAAGAGGCGAACTATCCCTTTAAAGCAGAGGAGTTCTTATTCTAAAGTTCAAAGTCCTAAAAAAAGACCTTTTAAGCTTTTAAGGCTCAGTCAGGTTAAACTGGAACAATGAGATAAAAACACCAAAGGCCCAATTAAAGGAGCAGTTTACGGATAAACTTCCTTAAGTCGTTTCTGTGTAGTTATGCGCATCTGAAGCACGTTAATTTAATAAAAATAACGTTTCACCACCCGATCTGCAGTGAATAAACCAGGTCGCCATGGAGACGACAGGTAAACAACAAGCTGAATGAAAGCGGAGACAGAAGTGTCATTTCCCCGGTTGTGTGGGTGAAATTTATCCTCGTGTATAAAGTGTAAATACAAACAAATGTTGTGTGTCCCAGAGAAAATAAACGTA
Organism: Odontesthes bonariensis; assembly: GCF_027942865.1. Lineage (NCBI taxonomy): Eukaryota > Metazoa > Chordata > Actinopteri > Atheriniformes > Atherinopsidae > Odontesthes > Odontesthes bonariensis. The sequence goes on from NC_134506.1 coordinate 41,911,534, forward strand.
AACCCATTAAAATGAAACAAAGGTCACAATTTTATTCATCCCATAAAAACAGACAGGATAGAGTTATGTACACCAGAGGCATGCAACGGAACGGACGCTGGACATTAAGCTGGTCGAAGGCATTTAACCACGTGTGGAGGCAGATTACGAGGAGGAGGAGTCATGGCGGTATTGAGGCTTGCTGTGGAAACCAAGGCGCTCGCCGCTGATGACGCTCTGGATGAGCCACTCAGGAGACACCAGTGGGACTTCCTGTGATGTCACATTTTTTTCGACCAATGGTGGACAGCCATGGTCTGTCACCACGACGTCGTATTTTCCAGCAGGAATGTCTAAAGTAAAGAGGAAGAAGAAGAAGAGACTCATTACCGCAGATTTGATATTTACTAGGGCTGGGCGAGTTAACTCGTTATTATCGCGTTAACTCGTCAATTATTTAACGCCGATAAATATTTTATCGCGCATTAATGCATGTTTTTAAAAAATATATATATTTTAAAAATGATAATAAATTAATTTAAAAAAAATTTCAATGAATTAATTATAAATAAAAAATAAATGAATAACTTTTTTTTATTATTTAAAAAAAATGTAATTAATTATTTTGTGGGGGGACTTTTGTGCCTTTAATGGATAGGACAGTTCAGAGATACAGGAAGCAGGGGGCAGAGAGAGGGGGAACAACATGCAGCACAGGGCCGTCCGATGGGGGACTCGAACCGGGGCCAGCTGCAGCGAGGACTATAGCCTCTGTACATGGGGCGCCTGCTCAACCCACTACGTCACAGACCACCCCTGTTTTATCATTTGTTTTATTTTGTAAAAGTCTGTTGCTCACAGGCTTTTATTTTGTAAAAGTCTGTTGCTCACAGGCTTTTATTTTGTAAAAGTCCGTTGCTGTCTGTTGTGGAACCGGAAAAGAAAGTATTCTGCGGATCCACCAAACATGGAGAAGGGTACGGAACTTTTACTCGGCCATTTTCATGTTAAAGTTCTTCCAGACGGCGGAGTCGACAGAACCAAAGTCATCTGTAAACACTGCCAAGTTGAATTGTCTTCTCAGCGTAGTAGTTCCAGTCTAAAATATCACTTAAAGGCAAAACACACAACTGATAGCAGCAAGTCATTCAAGGAAACAGACAGTGGAGCGAGGCTTCTACATAAAAACTACAGAAAGATGCTGATGTTAAAAGTGTGTTTGCACAACAAATGTTATGGCACTTTCATTCATATGGCAGCACATTTAAAATAAAACTAAATGCTAAAAGCTATACACTACTTTTGGATTCATTTTTGGATTTTGCGTACAAATGCGATTAATCGGGATTAATCAGGGAAATCATGTGATTAATTAGATTAAACATTTTAATCATTGCCCAGCCCTACTTATTTACATCTAGTGATTGTTGTTTTTTGGGACTTCATGTCGTCGTTCTGTACCTGAGCCGTCCTTGTCTGCCTGGAACTGCCGGACAGCGGAGGCTCCACCCATGGTGATCAGCTGGGCCCAAAGCTCCACCGGCTTCTCAAACACCAGCAGGACACGCAGGCCCTTGAATGGGCTGGAGCGGGGGTGCCTAAAGAAGAAGAAGAAGAAAAAACCCACAAGACTTCTTTAAATCTGCACTCCAGATCAAAGAAAACACCGAATTTAACGAGCTTGCTTCACCAAATGATAAGGAGAAGATTTCCCGCAATTATCCTGATGACGAGGTGTACTTTACAGTCCCAGGAATCCTCATTATAAAACATTTAAAAAGGCACATGAGCAGCCTCCCAGCATGCATCTGGGTGGATGCGCCGTATGAAAAGCAAAGAAAGCAACCTTGGCCTCACCATTCCACCACGCCGTCGTGGTCCGGCCCCACGCCGGCGGGCAGCAGGTAGTTCCTGTAGTTCAGCAGCTTGTTCTCTTTGCAGCAGTCTCGTACCCAAAGGTGAGACACGCAGGGCACGCCGCTGGCCAAACACAGCAGGTACTTCCTGGTGCGGCAGTGCTGGTCTGCGATGAGCAGGCTCTGGTAAGCCGCCTTGCACTGAAGGTGGAGGAGAACACCAGATTAACCCACAGCTCGGCTCTCTTTCTGCTCGCTGTGGGCTCACAAAGGGGGCGTTTCACGCACTATTCGACTAACAGATTACACAGACTGAAATCCAAATAATTCGTCTGACAGCAGCACAGAAAGCTGGGAATCATCTCAGTCCAAATCAAAGTCGAATGAATTCTATTCACTGGTTATTCTCCATATATTGACCCACTTTAAACCTCTTAGAGGACACACAGTGATGGTTCCTTTCTTTGGTGTCATACAGCTCAACTAGTTTCATTTAAAACACACTGGCTGTGTTCGAATCCGCATACTTCTACTACTCCTACTAACTTTAACTTTTTTTAAGTTCCCGGATGCATACTAGATTCTCTGAAATGTTGGGTATGCATCATGAGGTTACTACTCATACTCAAACTACCCAAGATGCAACGTAACGTGACGTCGCCGATCGTCATTTCCTGTCAAAACGGCAGTTTCAAGCTAGCTACAACGAGGGTAGGTTCACTTCCTGTTTTCAAAACAAAAGCACCAATTGTATGGTAATGGCTTTCCCTATGATAAAAGGCAACGGGTATTTTATTTTGTGAAAATAACAGGAAGTGCGTTGCTCACTGCGGCTAGCTTTAGTAGCGCCGAATTCGTGGGAACAAAATTGTAAACAGCCGGTATTTTGTCAGGTTTTCAACACGTTGGGGATCTAAACGACTACTTTCTCACCTGAAAATGTTTCAAATGTTGCTAAAGTTTACAGAGTTTAGAGCTTAAGGGAAATCAGCTTCAGGCCGGCTGATTTCGGCTCGGGCAGGAGCGAAATGCATTGTGGGTAAACGCTCTGCATACTGTCTGATCGATCAGTATGCTGTATGGAAGTATGTAGTAGGCGGTTTCGAACACAGCCACAGAGAATCATCAAACGTTTTTAATTTGGCGCCGAGTTCTGGTCCGAAACGACTGACTTTAAATCGAGATTAAAATAAGATTCAATCACCAACGTTTGCTCTGGATGTTGTGCACTTGTGAGAAGACTTTCTGTCGGTTTTGCGATCGCCTCAAATTCGTTTATTTAAACATTAAAGTTTGATTCTGTGCTCTGGAACACATCAGGAAACAACTGAAGAGAGGACGACGCTTTTAAAGCCCTTGAAATAGCAGCAGGTCACGTGTTCTGCCTCGGTTACCATGTGGATGCAGCTGCGTCTCTATCAGATATTTGTTACCATGGAGACTAATATATGTAAATGTACTTTATTTATACAGCCCTTTACAGACAATCCTTATGATGTACCAAAGTGCTTTATAGCAGGTAATAAATAAAGAGAAGAATAAGTAAAAACAATAAAAGAACAGTGAAGGTCAGAAATAAGACGCAGCTGGACGGGGGGCTTATTCCAGAGCCTGGGGGCAGCTTTGGGAAAAGGCTCGCTCACCCCAGGGTTTGTATTCTGACCTGGGCACTTCCAGCAGAAACTGATCTGCTGACCTCAGAGCTCTACCAGGACTGTTAAAAGCTCAGATAAATACGACGGGGCGAGGCCGTTAAGAGCTTTAAAAACAAACATTAAAAGTTTAAAATCAGTTCTATAAAGGACAGGAACCCGATGGAGGGAGTTCAGAACAGGAGTGATGTGCACACGTCTGTTGGTGTTGGTTAAAGACGGGCAGCAGCGTTCTGCACCAGCTGAAGGCGACTGAGAGAAGACTGGGAGACGCCCACATAAAGCGCATTGCAATAGTCTGACCTTGAACTTATCAGGGCACGGATGGCTTTCTCAAGGTCGTGACGACTTAAAAACATGTAGAACTGAAAAATAACCTCAGCAGCTTGTAGGTACGCACCAGTTTGAATGTAGATATGGACTCATAATTAATCATAAATACAACAGGAGGGACATCTGACAACAATATGAGTCAAAATAAGCTAAAACAAGGTGTCACAAGGCTGCGTTTTTACCTTCAGGGTGAAAAATATTCGACAAACTGCAGGATTATAATCATCACATCAGTTCTGATACTTTATCTGCACTGAGACAGAAGGTGGGGTGTTCAGGGCGTACCTGTTCCTCATTGAAGTCGGGCAGGATGAAGCCTCCACCTGCCTGCAGCTGGGACTCTGTGTACGCTTTGTTATACGGACCCGTCTGCACGTAATCTGCCGAGGAGAAAAACTGGGATCAGTCCTACGTTAATCAGGGGAAATAGAAAGGAAAGCTTCAGGTGTTTCGGTTTGCAGCAGCTCGATAAAAACTGATTCTTTCTCTGAATAAACGTGCTGCTTCTCTGCTAAATGTTGGCGGTTCCTTTGGGCCGTGAGTAGTTTAAAATGTGGACTGTACTCGACTCTTTACTCGGTCTGTTCCTGCCCACAACTGCAACGTCAGACTGATGTGATGCCGACACAAATGAGTCAAAGAGAGAGTCTGTGCTCAGCTGAAGAGTCAAACACAGACAGAGTCCATCTGCAGCTTCAAAGGTCAGGCTTTATAACAGTTTGGCAGCTTTTCCTGATCTGTTTTTTAGTGTTTTCTGGATAAGTTTTAAATAAAGAGAAGAAGAAAAGAGAATTTTCAAAGTTAAAACTCTAAAGTTTCTAAAACTGATCAAACAAAATGGGTGTTTTTCACACAGATTATATTTTAAAAAAGTGCTTTGTTCCATTTAAATAAGGTAATAAAGTGCAGACTGTTTAACGTACCAACGCTTCCTCTATAAATCCTTGAAAGACCAGGTTTCTTTAGAGAAACGCAGTCTTTTTTTCACCTTACATTGCACCAACATTTGAAATTTATATTTCTTCTGATGCGTGCATGTCATGTCATTGAAATGTTGGTTAGTTTAACTCACCACTAACCAACTCTAAACCTGGATCAAACAAACTGGGTGTTTTTCACACAGATTATACTAAAAAAAAACCTGCTTTGTGCCATTTAAATAAGGTAATAAAGTGCAGAATAAATAAATAAAGTGTTTAAACCGAATTCTGTTTTAACTTTACTTAAACTGCACATCGTGTCATACCTGAGTAGATTTAATTTAATGGTGAAGGAAATGAATCACATGAGAAGCCGGGTCACAGTGCATCCTTTTTCCTCCGCCCCCTGCTGGTCATTAAAGAAACTGCAGCTTAAAAGAGCTTTTACCTCAAATCTGCGTGTTTCACAGCGATTGGAGCCGACAGCCACAGCGTAGGAGAGGCTGGATCCTTTTTTAAGCTTTTACCATGATAAGCTGACATTCTAATCATTTAAATATGACAGACTCTAAATGTATTTTATTAAACCTGGACCTTATTTCTGGCATAAAATCCGTTCATCTACTCACAGATAACAGTTTGGTGAAAGTCGGCGTCCTTCTGAAGATATTTAGATCACTGGAGATCGGCGTATATCCACATAACGGGAGAGAACAGGGCAGAGACAATACAGCCTCTAAATAAGGCATTATCTGTCTTTATTTCACCAATACTGTAAGACCAATGAATGAATGAACACGTACTATTGCACTGTTAGCTCAGAGCTGCCGTGTTGTTGTTATCGGGGGGCTTTCTACACACTCGTCTACTGGGATGATGTCATCAATGAGCGCCGCTGCAGCACAGCTCATTCACTCCATCGTACTCACAGGCTGTGTTTGAAACCGCCTACTACATACTTCCATTCTGCATACTCATCGATCAGACAGTATGCAGAGCGTTTACCCACAATGCATTTCGCTCCTGCCCGAGCCGAAATCAGCCGGCCTGAAGCTGATTTCTCTTAAGCTCTAAACTCTGTAAACTTTAGCAACATTTGAAACATTTTCAGGTCAGAAAGTAGTCGTTTAGATCCCCAACGTGTTGAAAACCTGACAAAATACCGGCTATTTACAATTTTGTTCGCACGAATTCGGCGCTACTAAAGCTAGCCGCAGTGAGCAACGCACTTCCGGTTATTTTCACAAAATAAAATACCCATTGCCTTTTATCATAGGGAAAGCCATTACCATACAATTGGTGCTTTTGTTTTGAAAACAGGAAGTGAACCTACCCTCGTTGTAGCTAGCTTGAAACTGCCGTTTTGACAGGAAATGACGATCGGCGACGTCACGTTACGTTGCATCTTGGGTAGTTTGAGTATGAGTAGTAACCTCATGATGCATACCCAACATTTCAGAGAACCTAGTATGCATCCGGGAACTTTTCGCTCACTCAAACTCGCTTACTAACTCAAAAAGTTAGTAGGAGAAGTATGCGGTTTCTAACACAGCGACAGCCGTCGTCCACGTCGTCAAAATCTGATAAATATTCTGCCATGTTGCACAAAACTAGCAGCAGCAAACTCTGTGTGAAGTTAGCCGACCGTCACCGAGCACGGAGTGAATGAGCTTAATTGGCATTTTCTGACACCGGTAAGTCTCTTGCACTTTATCTGTGTCAGAGGATCCTCGGTCTTACTCCTCCATCACAGTTTCAGATGTTTTTGTTTTTTTTCTGACTGCACTCAGAATAACTTTCAAAGTTCCTGAGATTTTCCCAATTAACCGACCTTCATGTTTTTGTTTAGTTTTAATATTAACAGCCTGTTTAGTCTCTGTGGTTCTTGGAATGATTCAGATTAATACATTAGTCCAATAGGGCCGTTTCCAAAGTTTCTTTGACTTTAACTTTAACTGGAATCTAGTTGACGACCCTATAAAAATAGTAGAAAGCCCCCCGATAACAACAACACAGCAGCTCTGAGCTAACAGTGCAATAGTTCACGTTCATTCATTCATTGGTCTTAAAGTATTGGTGAAATAAAGACAAATAATGCCTTATGTAGAGGCTGTATTGTCTCTGCCCTGTTCTCTCCTGTTATATGGATATACGCCGATCTCCAGTGATCTAAATATCTTCTGAAGGACGCCGACTTTCACCAAACTGTTATCGGTGAGCAGATGAACGGATTTTTACAAAAAAAAAAAAAAAAAAAAAAAAAAAACTAACATCCCCTTTAAAGAACATCTGGATACTTTACTTGAATATGGCCGGAGAAAACAACTCTCTGGATATATTAGTTAGAAAAAATAAGGTCTTTGGAACTGAAAAATGAAAAAAGAACGCAGGTTTGCCCGTTTTTTTGAGGTTTATATAGTTTTTTACGTCGGATCGACGCTGATATCCGATGCAACTGAACCTTTAATCTGCCTCACCTTCGTCCTCATCGTCGCTCAGGATCTTGTTGGTCAACCGGTCGCTCTCGGACGAGGCCGTCAGCATGAAGGCGAAGCCCATGAAGAGAGACGAGTTCTCGGGCAGCGGGCCGTGCGTCTCTGCCACGTCACATGACTGACCGGGCAGATCTGAGCCGCTGCCGGAGGTGTTGCACACGCCGACCCGCGGGGCTGAGGACGGAAACACATCTGCACGTTAAAAAGGGAGAAACACAGCAGAGGAAGAAAACGTATACATTTAAAGACGAGTTCAGCCAAATCGGGATTTTTTTTTACTCACAAACACCAAAGTGAGACTCAACTGGCTAAAAGACGTTTGCTAATAACTCTCAGACGTATCTGAAAATACTGAACATACTTTGGCTGAACTGATCTTTTCAAGTCTTGAACACGAATTACATGCTGCAAATCCTTCCCAAAAAGCAAATACACCCGTGCAAACGCATCTTTAACCTCCCCTCCACCTGTGGACCAACACCAGCAGAACGAGTAGCTTGTTATTCATTACCGAGTCGGGCTCGGTGGCACCCGGCAGCAGATGAGGGACACCGGCCAACGTGGAGGCGAAAATGTCTCAGTTACACTCAGTTAAAAGAGCTTCAGACAATCTAAAATCAACACTTCATCAAGTCTGTTCACAGATTTAAAGCTTTTCAGCAGATTAAAAAGTGAACATACAATGTTAAAACGTGTTAAGACACCTCCAAAATTAAGTAAAAAAAACAACAAATAAAAGACGTTTTTGCTTGAAATAAGAAATAAATCTGCCAATGGAACTAGTAAAAATCGGCTTGTCAAGATTTCTTGAAATAAGATGTGATATTTAGGACTTTTGAGATAAAAGTGATCTTGAAATTAGCTTAAAAACCTCTTCAAATGTAAAACAAAAGCTTGTTTCATATGAAATCTGACTCAAAACAATTTGTTTTCAAGACTTTTTCATTTAACCAGATATTCCAGATGTATTGTCTTCAAACCAGTCCCTATATCTGGCTGAAATGGTACTTGTTAGGCAGTTGTATCTTATATTAAGTGTAATGAGATATTTTAACTAGAAATGAGACAAATATACTTGTAAGACTTTGATTAAAAACACACTTCATATTCCTATACTTAGAAAAAAAATCAAGTACAGTATTAGGTGCTGCTCTGACAAATTCTATAAAACTTGGAATCCCATTCAGTTTAGTTTAATGTTTATTCAACAGGGACAGTGCACAACATACAATTGAGCCAGATTATAGCCACAAGGCTAATTTTCATCTGTAGTCCCATTCTTTCTTTGATTGATTCCATTCCATCTCTAGATGATTAATTTTTAGGATGGTTGGTGCTAATTAAGATATTGGTGTGTATATATCCTGTCAGAGTTCTGTAAGAAACCAGTGTGTCTATGATTCAATGTAGTGGTGGTCATAGCGTATTTGTGCTGTTTGTACTCCTCTGAATGATCCCTTTATTATTATTATTATTTATTTATTTTTAATTTTTTCTGTTCAACCCTACCTCCCCCTTTTTTTTCTTAGGGGTGGGGATAGAGTCGTGTTTGCTTATTAGCATTATTACCCAGTGTTATGTCTCTATATGACTACGTTGGGGAGGTGGTTGTGGGAGTTCTAAAAAGGGGAAAAATAGGTGAAATGTATCCTTTCAGATTGATCTTGGATTGTATATTGACAACCTAATAATGACATATATGTCAAAAAAAAAAAAAAAACACACTTCATGGTAGGTTTCATAAAGCTTAAAGATATAAAACAGATTTAAGGCTTTTCAGCAGATTAAAAAGTGGACATAAAATGTTAAAACGTGTTAAAAACAGTTAAAAACACACTTCATGGTAGGTTTCATAAAGCTTAAGATATATAAAACAGATTTAGGGCTTTTCCCTGTAAAAAAGGCTTTGGCAGACCCAGAGTCCTACCACCCCATCCCACAGTCCAGGGAGCGGCTCTCCGTACCGGCTCTAACTCCGCCCCCTCTGCGCCCTCTCTTGGAGGGCGTCCGGCTCTCCTCATAGGTCGCCAGCTTCCTCTTCCCGGAGCGGCCGGGGGTCCGAGGGCTGCCGGACGAGCTGCGGGTGGGAGTGTTCTGACCGCCGGGTGTTCCCCTGCGCCTCCTCTTGCCCTCCACCAAGTTATCTAAAGGCAAGGCAAGGCAAGGCATCTTTATTTAAACAGCGCATCGCATTTCATACCACAGGCAACTCAATGTGCTTTACATAAAGACAAGGCGTTTAAAAGAACAGCATAAAGCAGCATAAAAACAAGCAATTTAAAGACAATAAAAAAATTAAAACACAGTCAAAAGCAATCAAAGAAGAGGGGAAAAAGAGAAATATAAACTCAACCACACTGGAAAAAATTCCCCTCCTAAAATAAGTTTAAAAAAAAACAACAAATACAAGGCGTTTTTGCTTGAAATAAGCAAAAAAATCTGCCAATGGAACTAGTGAAAATCAGCTTGTCAAGATTTCTTGAAATAAGATGTGATATTTGGGACTTTTGAGATAAAAGCGATCTTGAAATTAGCTTAAAAACCTCTTCAAATGAAAAAAAAAGCTTGTTTCATGTGAAATATGACTCAAAACAATTTGTTTTCAAGACTTTTTCACTTAACGAGATATTCAAGCTGTATTGTATTAAAACAAGTCCCTATATCTGGCTGAAATGGTACTTGTTAGGCAGTTGTGTCTTATATTAAGTGTAATGAGATACTCAATGAGACAAATATACTTGGTAAGATTTAGATTTTTTCCAGTGCATAAGCACACCGAAAGAGAAATGTTTCTAACCTGGATTTAAAAGTGCTCACAGTTGGGGCTGATTTCAGTTCTGCTGGTAGTTTGTTCCAGTTGTGTGCAGCATAACAGCTAAAAGCTGCTTCACCGGGTCCAGTCTGAACTCTGGGCTCCACTATCTGACCTGAGTCAGCAGATCTCAGAGCTCTGCTGGGTTTATACTCTACCAGCATGTCATTCATGTATTCTGGACCTAAACCGTTCTGTGATTTGTAGACGAGCAGCAGAACTTTAAAATCTATTCTGTATCTGACCGGGAGCCAATGTAAAGACCTGAGAACTGGGGTGATGTGATGTGATCTCTTTGTTCTGGTTAAAACTCGGGCTGCAGCGTTCTGAATGAGCTGCAGCTGTTTGAGACTCTTTTGGGGGGGTCCAGTCAGAAGACCGTTACAGTAGTCAAGTCTGCTGGAGATGAAAGCATGAATCAGCTTCTCCTGATCTGTTTGGGACATGAAACCCTTAATTCTGGATATGTTCTTAAGTTGAATAAAGGCTGATTTGGGGACTGATTTGATATGATTGTTGAAGGTCAGGTCTGAGTCTATCAGCACGCCGAGGTTCCCGACTTGGTCTTTAGTTTCTAGAGACAGCGACTCAAGATGTTTAAATGCGAGGTGTGGAAAAAAAAAAAAGATGTTTCCAACCCCCAGCAGGTGGCGTTATAGGTGGATGTCACTATGATAATATGTGCGCGCTCAGGCTGGGTCCAGCATTCACCGTATGGAGTTTGGGACAGATATGAATAATGTATGTGGGAGTTATAAGCGACTTCATTTTTCATGGCGAGTGATGGCGAGTCATCGAACTTTGAGGCGTCGCCACGTCCACGCCCTTTATGTTTTGAAAAAGTTTCCCACAAATCCCCCCCCCCCCCCATGTCTTAAGAGTAACCTGGCCAAGTTTGAAGTCTGTAGCATTAAATCTGTAGGACGAGTTCGATCTTATGCAAGGCGTGGAATCGGCAAAAAATGGCACGAAAACTCACTTTCCATCCAAAATGGCCGCCTTCCTGTGGACGTGGGACCATGGCGGCAGGAGACTTTTTTGTGCGTCTGGCCATGATGAATGTGTGTACCGAATTTTGTTGTCCCACGCGAAACTAACCGCAATGCGGGGACCATTTTTAAGCATCGTAGGGGGCGCTACAGAGCCAATGAGCGACTCCCAAAAATATAAAGTTTAGATTCTTTCATGTCGTCGACTGGCAGGTGGCGCTCGAGTTTTTGAGTACCTTTAGCAAAGAATAAGACGGAAAGAAAGACGGCGGAATAATAATAAACCTTACAGATACAATAGGGTCCTTGCAGTTTCACTGCTCGGTCCCTAAAAAAGAAAGCATCCAGATAAACCTACAACCGAACCGTCAGATATCTCCGTTTCCATTGAATCGTGCATTCCAGCTGATGGCTCCTTAATGAAAAGCTCTTTGATCGGGCCAAAGCAGCGCAGAGGCCTTAAAGCCCGCCTTACCCAGACTGATGTCGGAGGCTTTGGTCAGGGGGGTGGTGGGCTCGTAGGGCCCGAGGCTGTGCTGCTCCCTCAGCTTGTTTCCCTGCTCCAGAGACAGGATGACGGCGGTCCTGTTGTACCACTGCCTCTGGTCCTCCTTCTCCACGCTGTAGAACAGGTCCTGGCCCTCCGTTTTATGGCCCTTCACAACACCTGCACACACGGAAGAAGACGGTTTGAGGGATTTCAACAACTTCTTTGCATTTAAAGTCCTGTGAATGTTAGAGCTACAACTGCTTCTGTCTTCTTTCACGTCTCATGCTTGGAATGAGATACCGACGCTTCCTCTCTGTAAATTCTTGAAAGACCAGGGCTGTGTTCAAAACCGCATACTACATACTGTACTTCCATACTCATCGATCAGACAGTATGCAGAGCGTTTACCCACAATGCATTTCGCTCCTGCCCAGCTCTAAACTCTGTAAACTTCAGCAACATTTGAAACATTTTCAGGTGAGAAAGTAGTCGTTTAGATCCCCAACGTGTTGAAAACCTGACAAAATACCGGCTGTTTACAATTTTGTTCCCACGAATTCGGCGCTACTAAAGCTAGCCGCAGTGAGCAACGCACTTCCTGTTATTTTCACAAAATAAAATACCTGTTGCCTTTTATCATAGGGAAAGCATTACGATACAATTGGTGCTTTTGTTTTGAAAACAGGAAGTGAACCTACCCTCGTTGTAGCTAGCTTGAAACTGCCGTTTTGACAGGAAATGACGATCGGCGACGTCACGTTACGTTGCATCTTGGGTAGTTTGAGTACGAGTAGTAACCTCATGATGCATACCCAACATTTCAGAGAATCTAGTATGCATCCGGGAACTTCTCGCTTACTCAAACTCGCATACTAACTCAAAAAGTTAGTATGAGTAGTATGAGAAGTATGCGGTTTCGAACACAGCCCAGGTTTCTTTAGAGAAACGTGGTCTTCTTGCACCAACATTTGAAATTTATATTTCTTCTGATGCGTGCATGAGATATCATTGAAATGTTAGCTAGTTTAACTCACCACTAACAAACTGGGTGTTTTTCACACAGATTATACTAAAAAAAAAAAAAAAAGTTTAATGTACCATTAGTCCAACCGTCTAAACCAAATTCTGTTTTAACTTTTAGCACATCATGTCATATCTGAGTAGATTTAATTTAATGATGAAGGAAATGAATCACATGAGAAGCAGGGTCGCAGTGCATGCTTTTTCCTCCGCCCCCTGCTGGTCATTAAAGAAACTGCAGCTTAAAGGAGCTTTTGTCACGGAGTCTTTTACCTAAAATCTGCGTGTTTTTCACAGAGATTAGAATGTGCGGGAGAGGCTGGATCCTTTTTTAAAGTTTTGTTTTCTCCATGATAAGCTGACATTCTTAGCTTGTGGTTTATTAATCACTTATCAGATCAGAACATGTTTCTAAGCATTTCCTTCTCTCACTTGAGAAGCTGCAAAAACCACCTCGGATGAGGTTCCTTCAGCGCTCTGATGAACCAAACTGACGTAAAGACTCTTTGTAAAGGGTGTTTACACTGTAAAACTGAGGCTGGACTGCTTTAAGCTAACATAACAAACTATTCAGAACGATTTAACTGCTGATGAGGCATCCAGGGGTGGAATGTAACAAATTACATTTACTCACGTTACTGTAATTGAGTACTTTTTATGAGTAATTTGTAATTTTCTGAGTAGTTTTTGAAATATGTCATTTTTACTTTTACTCGAGTACATTTTGATCCAAGTACTTTTACTTCGCTACATTTGAAATCCCTCACGTTACTGAGTAAAACAAATATTGATGGTGAAAAACTTAAATGCAGGCGGAAATTTAAACCGCTGTCCTGGAACTGAAAGTCAATTGCGTGGCCTTGCCTTGCGCGCGCCCTTTCCATTGTTAAATAATCTGGTGTGGTGGATCTAGTACGCTACCTGCGCTTTGGAAGAGGGCTGTTGCTAACCTAGACGTGGACACTTTGGAGGAGGAAAGGTCCGAAGACGAAGAGGATACTCATTCTGGAGGAGACGAAAGCCAGAAAAACCCGTGGCCAAATTTAGAAAAATGATAAGGATGCAGAACTTTTAGTTTTCAAGTGGTCTCTTTATAAATCAGCTTGTATGTTGGGTATAAGTACGCTCTTGGATACTTAATACTCTTGATTATAGTTTGAATTTCTTTATTCTTATCATAGTGTTGTCCGTTGGACAACAGGACTGAAAATTGTTTGCACTTTATGGTACAAGTTGTGGATGTGCACTTTAATACACCTCGAAATCGATTAAAACAACTTGTACTGAATTTGATTCATGACTCGTCCTTTTTTGCATTTAGAAACTGAAAGTAATTAAGTAACTTTTACTCAAATTACATTTTAAAAGGAGTAATTTTGTACTTTTACTCAAGTAAATTTTGAGATGGGTAATTTTACTTTTACTCTGAGTAGAATTTAGGCAAAGTAAAGATACTTTTACTTAATTATAATTTTTCAGTACTCTTTCCACCTCTGGAGGCATCTTATTTATCAATGAATCGCGTGTTTCTGAGCTCAGGTCGAGACCAAACCTCTCCTCGTCTTCCTCACCTATGCTGAAGAACTCGTCTTCGAGCAGAGCCGTGACCTCCGTCTCCAGAGGGATGGGATCGCACAGCAGGATGTCCTTCCCCGCCACCTCGCATTCATAACCGTCGTCGAAGCGAAGGCGGAACCTCCCGTCCCCGGCGTCTTTGATGATGCGGCCGGAGTAGAAGTAGCCGTTGGACGACCACTTGGCCACCACCCGCAGGCCGACGAAGCTGCTCCCGGCCGAGCTCGCCTCCTCCGGCGAAGACCGGAGCGAGTCCGACTGGCTGTGGAGGTCGGGGTCCGTGGGGCTGACGGGGAGGCGTGGAGGCAGCATGCGGGCGTGGGGCTCGTCCTCCGAGGAGTAAAGCGGCGGGCCGTGAGCGCCGAGCCTCTGCAGCGAGCTGACACCACCCCCCCTTTAAAGAGAGCAACACGGGCTGTTCAGACCGCAGGCAGCACCTCGCTCCTGCTCCCCAACAGATCCTCATCTCTCCACATCAGACTAAGAGCAACCTAAACATCACATTTCTGTCTGAACGCTGACTGGAAGGAGTTTGGACTTAACTAAAACTACACTGCTCAAAAAAATTAAAGGAACACTTTGAAAACACACAAAATATGTTGGATATCTATACTGATATGGACAATTTAATGTCTTAGGAACCAAGGGATGGCACATCTTTTGATGGAAATAAAAGTTTTCAGCCTACAGAAGGCTCAATATATAGACACCCCAAAAATCAATGTGAAAGAATGATGTGGCAGGTTAGTCCGTTTTGCCAAAATTCTATTTCTGCAACTCAAAATGCTTCTCAATATCTTGTGTGGCCCCCACGTGCTTGTATGCATGCTTGACCACGTCGCGGCATGCTCCTAATGAGACGACGGATGGCGTCATGTGGGATGTCCTCCCAGATCTGTCTAAGGGCATCGGTGAGCTCCTGTAAAGTCTGAGGAGCAACCTGACGACGTCCGATGGACCGAAACATTATGTCCCAGAGGTGTTCTATCGGGTTTAGGTCAGGTGATTGTGAGGGCCATTCAATTGTGTCAATTCCTTCATCCTCTAGATCAGGGATGGGCAACTGGCGGCCCGGGGGCCACACACGGCCCTTGTCCTCACTCAGTACGGCCCGCAAATAGATCAATAATAATTTAATTATTTAAAAAATAAATAAATAAATAAAAACTTGTAATTATACTGTTGACCGATAGAGGGCGCGCCATACGCAAACAATAGCGGGGCCCGGGCCGCTTTCCGCAACAGCGAATGGGAAAGTCAAGAACCATGGCCACTAGCAGTGGCAAAAAGAGAAAACTTGACCGAGAAAATCGCATTTTTCAGCCAAAATGGGAAGAAGAGTACCTCTTCAGTTTTGTTCTTTGTTATGAAGGAGTTCAAATTCCTTTTTGCACTTTTTTTAAAGCAAATGTTTTGTCTTTGTTGCTTAATAAGGACGTGTTAAAACGCATTTATATGCCGAAAATAGTTGTATGTTGGTGCAATAAACATACAGATATAAATTCATATAAAATTTGTTCTTATTGAGAATCATTTGCAGCGTCTTTCATTTCCAATTATTCGAAGTGCGTGGTCATGTGGCCCTCCAATGATAGTGCTGAAAAAATGTTGGCCCTCTTTATCATGGAAGTTGCCCATCCCTGCTCTAGATACTGCCTGCACACTCTTGCCACATGAGGCATCGTCGTGCATCAGGAGGAACCCAGGACCTACAGCACCGGCGTAGGGTCTGACCATGGGTTCAAGGATTTCATCCTGATACCTAATGGCAGTAAGACTGCCGTTCTCTAGCCTGTAGAGGTCAGTGCGTCCCTCCATGGATACGCCTCCCCAGACCATCACTGACCCACTAAATCTCAATCTTACTAAGTATATTTGTCTCATTGAGTATCTCATTACACTTAATATAAGACACAACTGCCTAACAAATACCATTTCAGCCAGATACAGGGACTTGTTTTAATACAACACATTTTGAATATCTTGTTAAGTGAAAAAGTCTTGAAAAAAAATTGTTTTGAGTCATATTTCACATGAAAGAAGCTTTTTTTTTTTACATTTGAAGAGGTTTTTAAGCTAATTTCAAGATCACTTTTAACTCAAAAGTCCTAAATATCACATCTTATTTCAAGAAATCTGGACAAGCCGATTTTCACTAATTCCATTGGCAGATTTTTTTTGCTTATTTCAAGCAAAAAGGTCTCGTATTTGTTGTTTTTTTAATTATTTTTGGAGGGGCATTTTTTCCAGTGTGCTGAAAGATGTTGCAGGCAGCATAGCGTTCTCCTTGGCTTCTCCAGACCCTTTCACGTCTATCACAGGTGCTCAGGGTGAACCTGCTCTCATCTGTGAAAAGCACAGGGCGCCATCGCTTGGTACTGTTTTTTCTCCCTTCATATCAATGCGTTCAGCCACCTAGCGATAGCCGCACCTGTTACGGTGTTTGCTGCTCGGTCTGCACAGCACGCAGTGATACGAAAGTAGAGAGAAATAGGGCCAAGCGATTGTGAGGTCTGACTTTTTCCTGGAGAACGATTTTGTGATGCAAATGTATTACTCTTTTGAACGCATATTGTTTTGAGAAGCAAAATGCTTTATTTTTTAAACCCCAGCCAACTAGCCGGACTACCTTCGTCAACACCAAAACGAGGCTGGAACTCTGCTCACAGGACGCAGCAGGGGGTAAGAAGATGTTCATAAATGATGTTGCTGATATGGGATGTTATACAGCTTCATGTCAAAAGAGGCGAACTATCCCTTTAAGAAATCGCCTCATGCTCCCAGTCGTGATAATGACCGTAGCTAAAGCCAACACTAGTGGAAAACCACTTGAAATGGCCTCCACATGCAAAACCAGTGCTGTTTTGGGGGTCGTCTCATTGTTGCCCCTCTAGTGCACCTGTTGATAATTCCATCAACACCAATGCAGCTGAAACTGATTAACAACCCCCTCTACCACTTAACTGACCAAATCATTATCAGAAAAGTGCACTTGAATTCATGCCATACCCTGATAAAAAAAGAAAACTGTTCCTTTAATTTTTTTGAGCAGTGCAATTTAAATTCTAGTAAAATTAAGATTTCTGGATACAAAGAAAATACAATTAAAAAAATCTGAAACCGTTCATTAGTTGCAGTTTCTGTGTGAGGAGATTAATCAGAGAATTAGTGAGAAGAGAAGAGAAGAGAAGTGGAGTGTTACTGAGGGTAGTTTGTCTGTTTCTACCTCTCCTCTGTGGTCTTTAAGTGCAGCGCTGAGCCTCAGGGAGGACTCACCTGTACAGGGAGGAACGGGACGGGGGGCGGCCCCTTCTAGCCCTTCCTCTGGGGGTCAGCGGGACGAAGGCCCAGGACCCAAAGGTGCTGTAGCCTCTGCCCATTGTGACCACTGACCCTGCCCTTTGACCCCTGTGACCCCTCTGTTGATGCCCGCCTCCCCTCCTTGGACTGCAGACAAACAGAGGGGACGAACGGAGCCAATCAGGTTTCACAGGTACTGATCTGGGGGAGTGGGGGGGTGGGGGGGGGCTCTTAAAATTGCGTGAGCTCCCCAGACCGATGCCTGTGAGAATGTGTGCCTGAAGCAGGCAGGAATCAGTGGATCACTGAGAAATTAAAGAGTTAGAAGGTCAAAGAAGGTGAAAAAGAGCGGAGACTCGGCATGCAACTAGCACGGTAAGACAAAGCGGAGACACTGAAGGGAAATCCGGCCGGCGGTGTGGACGGCGAGGCAGTACCTAAAGGATCTGGCCCCTCTGCTGGGGGGCATGATGAAGTCGGGCCTGGTGAGGCTGCTGCTGGTTCCTCCGGAGCTGTGGTGCAGGCTGGAGGCCTTGGACGACAGAGAGCTGATGTCACCCAGGTCACCGGATGTCACGGAGCTGCTGCCTGTGCGGCACGGAGAGATGTCGCTATCCAAGACCTGACAGTCCACCACTGGCTCCTCGCTCTCCTGGAACAGCGGAAAAAAGGCAATAAAGCAACGACACCGCTTTATATCTCTAATACGGTACCAGAACGGACCACCTCCAGAGTCAATCTAACAATAAGTGTCAGGATTAAGAGTCTGCAGCTATGTTAGTGTCTGATTTTCCACAGTCAGAGCGCCACCTCATAACCAGAGGTGGGTAGTAACGACTTACATTTACTTGAGAATGTTTTTTAAAATTACACTTCTAGGAGTAGTTTTAAATCTCTATACTTTTTACTTTTCCTTGAGTAGATGTGTGCAGCAGAAACTGTCCTCTTACTCCGCTACATTAGGCTACAATGAGCTGGTTACTTTTCTTCTTACCTCTTTGGTATTCTACGCCTCATTATTTTTATCCCCCCGCGTACGCCTCATTTTAATGTTTTATTCTGACAGAGAGAGAGACTTCCGCCAAAGGCTCTACCACCTGACTGTGTTCCACCAATCAGACGCAGCCGTGACCATACTCGATCTCAGCGGCGGGACGGGTTAGCTTTAGCATTAGCAGTCGTAGCAAACAAACAAAGAAACAGATGAAAAATGTCAGAACCAACGGTGGGAAATGAAGACGCAGACGAGGCCTCATACTGAAAGCATGTTTACCTTACAAAGAGTGAGAAACAGCAGCTACATTATGTGTCTTCTGTGTCAACCAAAACAAACGCACATTTCAGCAGAAACTCAACATCTAACTTGAGGAAACATGTAGCGCTAAGTTTCCTAAACTCGTTTTTCCCCCCATGGATAGGTGAATGTTTGTTTTTTAGGTTACATATGGGTTACAGATGTTTTAAACATTTGCTAAGTCTCTTTTATTTTTTTATTGAAGTACTTGAATTTACCTGGATTATTTTTAATTTAAGCTATTTTGTAATTAATTAATTAATTTTAATTTATTTTATCAATTGGATGAACTCTAATTTGCCTAAAGATGATTATTTAGTATTTTTGTCTGTCTGATTGAATGCTTGTGTTAACAAATAAATCAGACGTTACTCAACAGTTACTCAGTACTTGAGTTTATTATTTGGATGACTACTTTTTACTTTTACTTGAGTCATATTGTTCTGAAGTAACAGTACTTTTACTTGAGTACAATTTTTGGCTGCTCTTCCCACCTCTGCTCATTACAAACCTGTTCCAACCTGTTTGGACCTCCCTCTGGTACAGATTACAGCGTTCATATCATCAGTCCAGTTCATAAATGCTGTTTTGAACAACAGGTTTGTGAATGTTCCAGCTGGCAAAATGTTTTAAGACGTAGAACCGGAACTTTTGTGGTCAAAACCGTAAAGAACTGGAGCTGCTTTTGGTGGAAAAACCCACTTCTCTTTGCATCCCGACCTCATGGCAGAGCCACGCCCCTTTACATTCATCAACTCCGAATTTTCCAGGTGAATATGTTCGCTTCTGCTGTAACTTTGAGTCTGGAGGCGTCAGTTTGCATCTCAGTCATTATTAAACGCTGTAACTCAACGGCACCAGAGACGACAAGTTACCTCTGTGACTTTGCGGTCCACCTCTTTGCCGTCCTCATAGTACACGTCTGTGATGATCCGCGTGATGGTGGTCCGCACCTCTTGAATGGTGCGCACGTGTCTGCGGTGGCTCGGGGCTGTGGTTCTTCTAAACGACGGAGACTCCGGTTCACCCTTCAAGACAAATTCAAAGTATCAACTGCACAGCAGTTAGAAACACGAGCTGCGACTCCATCCCTCCTAATTGACCTGGTTCTTCGTACCCTGCCAGGAGGTGACCGTAGACCTGGGGCCTCGAAGCTGGTCTGCTGGGAGACGGTCCGCTGCCGAACCTGAGACCACGGGGAGGCCAACACCATCAACAAACATCTCATGCATCCTCAACAACCCATGAGAACAAAGCTGTGATGGCTGGTTTATTTAGTTAATGATAGGCCGAGGCACTCTGTACACGCCTGAAAGTCTTACACTCAGTGGGTCTACATGATGAGAGTAATTCTATTATAGCTATAGTTGGGTTATGCTCCTTATTTGAGGGTAATAATCCTTGGATATATGGTGGTAAATGTATCGAATCATAGGCACAAAGCATGTCATACCCTGTATGATAGGTAGGTCTGTACCCATTTCCTTTTTTTTGGGCTTTTATGCCTTTAATGAATAGGACAGTTTAGAGAGACAGGAAGCAGGGGGCAGAGAGAGGGGGAATAACATGCAGCAAAGGGCAGTCCGATGTGGGACTCAAAATAAAAAAAATAAAAAAACATAATACAAAAGAAGGACGTCGTCCGGCTCGACCACAGCTCGGATTCAACATTCATTTCATGTTCGTTATAGATTTTTGGAATGGCCACTTGATTAAAATATGTTGGGATGGTATTTTGTAACGTTTGTCCAGCGTCCGAACCATTTTCTGAAAGCCCTCTTTTGTGAGACGTGTACACTGGCATTATTTATTATTGCAATGTGGTATGTTACAGCATCTGTCATGTCTTTGTGCCGGGTGGACGTCGACTCGTATGGCGTAACGCTACTGAACGCATCAGCAATCAGACTTTGCTTGGGCTTCACTTCTCCGGCATTTCTCTCATTGCAGTACACGGTGTCGTTTCAGGTGGTGGAACGTGTTTGTTGTGTTGCCTCGTTTTTATTATTATTTTTTGGGGCTTTTATCCCTTTAACGGATAGGACAGTTAAGAGAGAGGGGGAACAACATGCAGCAATGGGCCGTCCGATGCAGGACTCGAACCGGTGCCAGATGCAGCGAGGACTATAGCCTCTTGCACATGGGGCGCCAGCTGTACCCACCACGCCACAGACCACCCCGTCTGTACCCATTCCAACTGTTGCTAATAGAGCCACTTCCTGTTGACCTCTTCACCACCAACAACAACAACAAACTCAGGCATTGGAGAAAGATGGAGAACGCAGAGCAAGATGAAGCTACGTCCCTCTACATTTGGTCTGTGATGAGCTGCTTGTTGCACAAACTCGATGCCCAACGGAGCATTCTCCATCGCGTTGTTTGTTTCTTTCTGACGGCGACAACAACAGGAATATCGTCTCCTTTGACTTCCGGGTCACGACCCCGGGAAAACATCTGGAGCATGCGCAGAACGCAAAGTCTGATTCACCACGAGCTTCAGCGTCTACAAGCAGGTTTAGAGTGACTTTCAAACGAGTTATCTCGGGGTCTTAATCCGATGGCGAGGAACCCGATCCGATCCAATTTCTAGTCCGATTAAGATGTATACATGCACTTAATAACTCAGTCTTATTGTAATTTAGCCAATAATCCGATCCATGTAACCCCACTGACTGTTTTTTTTACAAACAGATTAAAGATGTTAAGTGTATATTAACCCAACAAAGCAGCTCTCATTCACGTATTTTTCGGTTTCTCCAGTTAGAAACTATTAGAACTCAGACAGATTCTGATTTTCTTTCAATAATCTACGAGTGAAAGCATTCACAAACATCTTTAACTTCTAAATGAAAGCATTAATAACGACTGCGACTGAATCTCATGACGGGAGGTCACGGATCCGTTTCTCAGTCAAACAAACCCCACAGTAAGAACCTCCAACAGGATTATTTATTCAGCTCATAGGTTTGCTCATTTAGATTAAGTTAGTTTCTCGTGTATTTTACTATTACTCAGCAAATTATACCTGTATGGCCTCGTATTTGCTGGCATTCTTAGAGACTGTAGGGCTGTTTAGGTGAGTTTGTCTGCCCTCTATGCTTTCATTACCAGGGTTTCTATCCCCAACCCGCTATGACAGCCTTGATTCTTAGTAACTAACCTTGGCATGACAGATGACAGATATAAAAGTGTCAGATGCATCCAGGCACCGACAAACCTTGTTGGATAGAGGCGATGTGACGGCGTTGTTGGAGTTCTGCTGGGGAACCGCCTTCGGCCTAACATCTGTCCTGTTTGGAGGAGGCAGTTCTGGAGCGTCGGCCGGTCCTCGTCTCTCCTCGGACAGATCGGCGGGGGTAAAAGTGTCTTTGAAGTTCTCCGGCCGCGCTGCCGACTTTTCCCGTTGTGAGGGCTCCGACTGGCTGTTCGGGAGGCTGTTGCATCCCAGCGAGGATGCCTGGGAGCTCCTCTGCGGTGAGGCAAAGAGCTCCCCCCTGGAAAAGAGGCGCGGTACAGGAGTCAGAGTGAGAGTCTGCCAACAGCTGTTTAACAGTATTTCAGAAAGGAAATAAGACGCACACATACACACTCCTTCCAGTTAGAGCCGGGCGATAAAACGATAGCCATCGAGGAATAACTTTTCCTCGTTAGAGACATGAAACATGGTCGATATGTTAAACATCTGCAGCTCACCCAGAACGCTGCTGCTGGAGTTTTAACACGGACTAAGAGATCTGAACACATCACAGCAGCTTTAAAATCTTTACTCTGGCTTCCAGTCAGTCACAGAATAGATTTTAAAAGCCTGCTGATGGTTTACAATCTGTGATCTGTTCAGAGAATATGAAGCCAGCAGAGCTCTTAGATGGACTCAGGTCAGCTGGTCCAGTCCAGAGTCCAAACTAAACATGGAGAAGCAGCATTTAGCTGTTATGCTGCAGACAAGTGGAACAAACTGCCAGTGGAGATTAAACTTTCACCAAATGGAGACATTTTTAAATCCAGGTTAAAAACATTTCTTTTCTCATGTGTCTATGCATGAAATATGCACGATATCTTTGAACTTATCTGGACTGTTGCTTGTTTTTAAATTCATTTAAATTATTTTATTTGTTTCTCTTTATGTTCTTTTATGTATTTTTAATGCTTCTTCCACTCCCTGCTGCAATGCTTTTATTTTATGTAAAGCACTTTGAATTGTTTTGTACATGAAATGTGCTATACAAATAAATTTGATTTGATTTTATATACTTTTCCATAGATTGCATTCGTCCATCTTTTGACAGACAACAGCCAATGACAACGAGAGCCGCGCTGAGCCAATCACGTGGCTGGAATAGAGCCATGCCAGCAGCTGGTCGTGGCGCGTTTGTTTGTTTGTAATGATCAGGTTAGAAATCTCGGGATAATATTGGACTCAGACCTGAACTTTAACAGCCACATTAAATCTGTAACATCAGCAGCTTTTTACCATCTAAAAACTTTGCCAGAATCAAAGGAATAGTGTCTAAAGCAGACTTAGAGAGACTGATCCATGCGTTTGTCTCCAGCAGGTTAGACTGCTGTAACGGCCTGCTCACTGGGCTCTAAACGGGCTGTAAGACAGCTGCAGTACATCCAGAACGCTGCTGCTCGAGTCCTGACTAGAACCAGGAAATACGACCATATTAGTCCAGTGCTCAGGTCTCTGCTCTGGCTTCCTGTCGCTCAGAGAATAGACTTTAAAACAGTTCAAGTCTCTTCATGGTCAGCACCAAAGTGCATCTCTGACATGTTAGAGCCATATGAACCAACTCGGGCTCCGGGACCCTCAGGGAGGGGTCTGCTGCCTCAGGGAGGGGTCTCCTGCCCCAGGGAGGGGTCTCCTGCCCCAGGGAGGGGTCTCCTGCCCCAGGGAGGGGTCTCCTGCTGGGGCCCAGAGTCAGGACTAAACAGGCTGAGGCTGCGTTTCAGTTTGATGCTCCTAACATCTGGAACAGTCTTCCAGAAGATGTGAGACAGGCCTCAGCTCTGACAATGTTTAAATCCAGGCTGAAAACAGTTCTGTTTAGCTGTGCATATGACACCTGAAATCTAATTTAATTAATTAATGATTATTTTTATGTAGTTTTTTTAATGATTTTATTGCCTTCTTGTGATTTTATGTAGCTGCAAAGCATTTTGAATTGTGCTCTACAAATAAAATTGCCTTGCCTTTGTGCTGCTGCAGCCGTATAAAGAAAGAAAACGAGTGCTCCCTCTGAAGAAACGGATCACATCGTTGATGACATCGTTGATCAGAAGGGCCCGCAAAGTTCGGTGGTGTGGAGGCATTTTGGGTTTTTTTAAGTCCGACACGAACCAGAGTAGCGTGCACTGCGAATAATGTCGAGCACGTTCAGACAAAGATGGGGAATACCGCTAATCTGTTTCATCACCTGAAGCACGGAGAATGCAAACTTTTACCAACGCAGCCCGGAACAGGTGCTAATCTTCCCCCGATAACAGCGCCTCAGACCACAGAGTCTGCTTTATCCAGCGCCGTGTGACACAACATCTGAGAGACACCGTGATGTTACACATGCAGCTTATTGTGTTGTTAAAGACCTGATGCCAATAAGCAGAGTGGAAAATAAGAGGTTCAAGTGGATGCTAACAGTTATGGGCCCGATATATATCAATATCGATATTTCCCGTATTGTCCAGCCCTACCTTCCAGTTATGAGGACAGTTTGCAAACGTCTCTGGCTTCGATCCTCAATCCTTTCACAGCAGAATGTAAAGCATGGTGTGGCAATACCAAACTGACGCTGAACTGCTCTTTAACTGGTCACACTCTCAGGCTAAACGTTAGCTGTGCCATTATTGGTCAAACTTTTATTCTGGTAAACATCCATAACTTTTTATTTAAACTATTTATTTAAACATAAAAGAAGCTAAAAGACGGGAAACTGCAGAGGTCATTGAGTGAAATGACCACGTCACCACTACTCACGTCCCAGGAGAACGTGCACGAGGTACGAGCATGAGCATTCACCTCCAAAAGTAGGTCTCACTCACCCAGCGGTACCCAAGAAGGCCTATTTCTGTCTACTGTAATGCATTAAAACACGGAGAAGCTGTTCATGCTGCCGCAGGTCGAACAAATGCAACCATCCCTAACAGCTCAGACAGAAAGAGGACGACCTGAAGACGCGCTGGAAGAGAAGCTAAACCCGTGCAGGTCAGAAACATCCTGATTATCGGTAGATTAGAAGCAAAAGGTCGGAAAGTCACAGTTTTTCCAAGTGATGGGACGAGTGTGTTAAAAAGAATAAAAAAAGTGGGCCAACACCGCTGAGACCGCATGATGCATGTTGGGTCCCCGGTGATTTTACACCTGTTATGTAGTCACACAACACAAGAAACAGCTCGTTTCAGAAAAAGTGGGACCAATTCAAATGGAAAAAAAACACAATTCGACAACCTGATGACTTCACACGCACCCCCCCCCACCCCCACTGTAACCGTGTCTTCTCCGCTCTCTACACTGGCTCCCTGTAGCTGCAGCATCCAGTTTCAGACTCTGGTGCTGGCCTACAGGGCAGTGGAAGGAGCAGCTGCTTCATACCTCCAGGCTGTGGCCGAGCCCTACACCCCCGCCCGACCGCTTCGCTCTGCGGCCTCCAGGCGGCCGGCCGCCCCCTCACTCAGCGGTCCCTGCGCACCATCCACACGGTCACGGTTTTTCCCCGATGGTGGAACGATCTCCCGACTGATGTCAGGAAGCTAAGTTGCTGCCCATGTTTGGCAATCTCTTCAGGAAACACTACCCAGATCCGCTCTCTTAGGACATCACCTGTTTTGTCCTAACTTCTTACGCACTTATTTATTTCCTAAATTGTGTTTTTTTCTAAATTGTCTTCCCATTTGTCTCAGTACCTAACTTACCGCACTTACTCTGCACTAGTTATGCTCTTAGCTGTTTGGTTTTGGAAGGAAATGCACTTGTGATTTCTTGTGACCTGAAGTTCTTTTGCCTACCGATGTGGAACACACTTATTGTAAGTCGCTTTGGATAAAAGCGTCTGCAGAATGACTGTAATGTAATGTAATGTATTGTTGATGACGTCACGATTTCGTGGCGCGAGTCGATGCGCCAGTAGTTGCAATTTTCTCCGTCACAGAGGTGGCGCTGCTACGTGAAGGTTACCGCTACTCTACAACCACGAAAGTGGAGAAGAAAACAATGAAGAGCAGGAACCCTGTCATCAATGATGCTGCTGCAGTATCTGGGAGATGAAATGCTTCGTGTGTTTCTGTGTTTCACGAAGTTCGTGAGCCAAGACAATTCAGCCAATAGAGGTGAAGGCCTGAAGCCCCCGGCATCAACAGAGTCTCTGCCCTCTTCTTTGCCTTCACGTATCTGTCCCGTAGCTTCTTCCACACATTCTTACAGAACTCTCCCTCTTTCCCCAAAGTTCTGCCCATCTCTGTCCACCAGTTTTGGGAGTTTACGTGCTCCCTGTGCTGTTTCACTGCAGTTTCGTACAGCTGCCTGTACAAACGCACCTCCTGACTGAGCCGGTCTCACATCGGTCCATCCGGTTCGTCGTTTTCGTCGCAGCCGAGTTACACAAATCGACCGGTGCACGACAACGCGCTGCGCCGTCTTTTCAAGGCAAAGCGCCAGGCCTGAAACGCCATTCTGACGTCACGGGCCGGCTGGAAATCCAGCTTCAGTCTCACCTGATCAGAGCAGCGTCGTTCTCAGGCTGGTTGTCCTCCTCCGCCTCCTCCTGCTGTCGGTGCACCTGCCTGACCCGAGTGAACACAGAGGGGCTGCAACGGCAAACACCAGCACCGGTCAGGCTGACCACATCACAGAATACTGACTGAAGAGGTGATAAAACGCCAAAAATGTGATTCAGTTACTCTAAAAGAAATAAAAACAAAGTCTTTGAATGAATATTTGGAACCTTGAAGCCTTAAATCAAAATTTCTGTTGTTTGTAATCATCTTTTTTATATGAAGCCACTATGGTTTCCACTGTCAGCGAACCTGGACGCTGCCATGAAAGGACATGCTAAAAATAAAGCAAAAATGTAAAAATATGGCTCCGGATGCGACATGTGCTGAGAGAAATGTCGACTTTCTTGATTTTAGCCCCATCCTCCATTTTATTTTCACCCACAGGTGCACAGGACAGTGACACCAACCGCAGGTTTGCAGGCGACACGGCGCTCGAAGGCAGAATGTCTGACAGCAAAGCGTCGGCCGATCGCTCAGTAACACAACGCCTCTATTAACAGAGAAAAACCCGAACTGATAAGTTTCTGCTCCACCTTCTTCTTCCGTTTTCCTCAAAAGAGCACGACAGATGAGCTTTCTCCAGGGATCATCGCGGTATTTAATCAGAGCTCCAGAATGTGTTTTAGGAACAGAGCCCTTCAGCGGGGAGTGAAAACACATCACAAGCACCCAGCTCCCCTGACTAAAGGGATAGTTCGCCTCTTTTGACATGAAGCTGTATGACATCCCATATTAGCAACATCATTTCTGAACATCTTCTTACCCCCTGCTGCGTCCTGTGAGCAGAGTTCCAGCCGAGTTTTGGTGTTGATGAAGGTAGTCCGGCTAGTTGGCTGGGGTTTAAAAAATAAAGCGTTTTGCGTTCATGTCACGCCCATGGGATTTTCCCCATGTTTTTAGTTTTATGTTTTAGGTTGTTTTATGTCTTGTATTTAGTTTACCATCGTCTTCCCCACAGTTTCTGTTTGCTCATTAGTTTCACTCACGTCACCTGTTTGTCATTGTTGATACGACAATGACGACACAATAAAGTTAAGTGTCCTTCATGCCAAGTCTTTTGTTTTGTTGTGTTCTTCAATAATATTCATGTAATTATTCCACAGCATGGTCTTGTTATCCGGCTCAACTGCGCTTTTTGTTTAACTTTGTTTGTAAAATAAACCAAGCTTGCTTTTCTCACTTCTGGAGTCCGCATCCGTGTCCTACCATCCCACCCAGTCCTGACAGTTCAACAGAGTAATGCATTTGCATCACAAAATGGTTCTCCAGGAAAAAGTCAGACCTCACAATCTCTTGGCACCATTTTCTCTCCCTTCGTATCACTGCCTGCTGTGTAGACCATGCAGACCGAAGTGCAGACCGAGCAACAAACACCGTAACAGGCGCGGCTGTCGGCAGGCGGCAGCAGGCAGTGATACGAAGGGAGAGAAAATAGGGCCAAGAGATTGTGAGGTCTGACTTTTTCCTGGAGAACGATTTTGTGATGCAAATGTATTAAAGCCTCAGTATGCTTCTCCGTCCTTTCGAAGTTCTCCGTTGGGATGTCTGATACGAAAGGCAGTTCACCTCCCGATCAGTAGGCGGCGCTACGTTAAACGACCCAATCTGGCGACGTCTATGGTGAAAGTGGTTGATTGATGGTTCACCTTCCGGCTCCGTTCCACTCCTCACAGTGAACGATGGCGACCGACAGAGAAAGACTGTTGTTGGAGTTGGAGCTTGTTGATGTTGAAATGCAAATAATTTTGACCAAATGTTGACCGGCACACAGTATACTCTTTCAGAAATGGCGGTGTTGTTGTTCTGAGAGGAAGGAGCTAAACCGGAAAAGTGATTCTGGAATTTATGTTGTTAGCCGACCAATCACAACCCTTGCGGTCTTGCAATAGATAGGAATTTTGGCCGACGCACGCAACATCCTCCCGGAGAGGCTCTCCGTAGGCAACCATAAATCAGCCTTAACTCTTGTACAGACTTGTAACGTCTGTACGGAGGAAGAGAAAATACTGCCAAAATAAGCGATTGTGAGCTCTGACTTTTTCCTGGAGAACCATTTTGTGATGCAAATATATTACTCTTTTGAACGCATATTGTTCTGAGAAGCAAAACGCTTTATTTTTTAAACCCCAGCCAACTAGCCGGACTACCTTCATCAACACCAAAACGAGGCTGGAACTCGGCTCACAGGACGCAGCAGGGGGTAAGAAGATGTTCATAAATGATGTTGCTGATATAGGATGTCATACAGCTTCATGTCAAAAGAGGCGAACTATCCCTTTAAGGACATCCATCTGAAATCATGTTTGAACAGAGGACGGAGCAAAATCAAGGAGGCTTCCTCCCCCCAGCCATGAAGTGTCTGAGACAGAAGCCTCTGTAAATGCTCCAATACCTACACTGTAAACATCTCATCTAAATTTTGAGCGTTTGATGTGTTTCGGATGATGTAATTTCTGAGGAAGTTAAATGTATTACACCGTTTAAAAAAGGCTCAATTAAGTTTTCACCTCCGTTTAATGTTGTCATGTTGCTTTCTTCCGGCCTTAACTCTTTTTTTCCTCGTACAGAACACAAATGCTACCCATTTTTTTTTTTTTAATCCAGGCTTTGCCTACTTCCCATAAGGAAATCCCCATAATCTGCATTATGCCTCCACAGTGGCTAGTTTGGCTCAATAAGCAAAAGAAAGAATGAGCAGCTAGATGAGACACCAGGTGCTGCATCAGAGTTATTTTTAACTTAAAAGCATCTAAACCTTTTCTTTAGAACCATAAAAAAACAAAACGCTTGTAAATTAGAACATCCGGTGACATAACAGCACCTTTAAGTTGGCAATTCTGAGATTAGAAGAGTGTTTAAACCCATTTTTTAGTCATTCATGGTAAGACAGCAGCTCGCGTTTGATGGATTGAGCAAAAGAGAGAAGTTAAGGTTACCTGGTTACAGTCATGGAAACAGCAGTAACCTTGACAACGGATGCATCCCCCTCCGATAGCGCTGGCTCTGAGAAACAAGCGAAACAGTGAGAAGGTAATTAGAGCGCGCATATCATCTCCGTGGCGATTATCTCGTCACTCTTCGGAGGACGAACACGACTCGAGCAACAAAGAGCAGCCCAACGCGCCCTCACTCTGCAGGCTGAAGCGCTCCGAGCTGCCCTCCTCCACGGGGGTCACCAGCTTCATCCGCAGGCTCAGCTTCCCGTCGCCCGCGTCCTCGTTTTCCCCCGACGCGATGTCGCTGGTGGCCATCGCCACGTCCGCGGAGACGTCGCCCGCCGCGTCCGACTTCTGGGAGAAGGAGGTGATCTCTGCGGGACGAGAGAAGAAGAGGCTCAGCAGCAGGTCGCGTCGCGCTCGTCACGGTTTTTAACGGGGGAGGAACCGACCGATGGGCGTGCTGTGTCTGAGCGTCTGCTTCAGCTGGTTTATCAGCGGCGGCGAGGCGCCGACGGCGGGACCGATCAACTCCCCTTCTTTGGGAAGCGTGAAGTGGAAGGAAATTTCTGCCAGAAACACAGAACTGGTGTCAGAAGATGCTGTTCCAGCAGAAATCAGATAAACTCAAGAATCTTCACATGTGCAGCTACTTCTCAGCCAGCTGTAGTACTTAGAGTAGTAGTACCACTAGGTTAGAGTAGTAGTACTACTAGGTCAGAGTAGTAGTACCACTAGGTCAGAGTAGTAGTACCACTAAGTCAGAGTAGTAGTACCACTAGGTCAGAGTAGTAGTACCACTAGGTTAGAGTAGTAGTACCACTAGGTTAGAGTAGTAATACCACTAGGTCAGAGTAGTAGTACCACTAGGTCAGAGTAGTAGTACCACTAGGTTAGAGTAGTAGTACTACTAGGTCAGAGTAGTAGTACCACTAGGTCAGAGTAGTAGTACCACTAGGTTAGAGTAGTAGTACCACTAGGTTAGAGTAGTAGTACTATTAGGTCAGAGTAGTAGTACCACTAGGTCAGAGTAGTAGTACCACTAGGTCAGAGTAGTAGTACCACTAGGTCAGAGTAGTAGTACCACTAGGTTAGAGTAGTAGTACCACTAGGTTAGAGTAGTAGTACTATTAGGTCAGAGTAGTAGTACCACTAGGTCAGAGTAGTACCACCACTAGGTCAGAGTAGTAGTACCACTAGGTCAGAGTAGTAGTACCACTAGGTCAGAGTAGTACCACCACTAGGTCAGAGTAGTACCACCACTAGGTCAGAGTAGTAGTACCACTAGGTCAGAGTAGTAGTACCACTAGGTCAGAGTAGTACCACCACTAGGTCAGAGTAGTAGTACCACTAGGTCAGAGTAGTAGTACCACTAGGTTAGAGTAGTAGTACCACTAGGTCAGAGTAGTAGTACCACTAGGTCAGAGTAGTAGTACCACTAGGTTAGAGTAGTAATACCACTAGGTCAGAGTAGTAGTACCACTAGGTCAGAGTAGTAGTACCACTAGGTCAGAGTAGTAGTACTACAAGGTCAGAGTAGTAGTACCACTAGGTCAGAGTAGTAGTACTACTAGGTTAGAGTAGTAGTACTACTAGGTCAGAGTAGTAGTACCACTAGGTTAGAGTAGTAGTACTACTAGGTCAGAGTAGTAGTACCACTAGGTCAGAGTAGTAGTACCACTAGGTGAGAGTAGTAGTACTACTAGGTCAGAGTAGTAGTACCACTAGGTTAGAGTAGTAGTACCACTAGGTCAGAGTAGTAGTACCACTAGGTCAGAGTAGTAGTACCACTAGGTCAGAGTAGTACTACAGCTGGACGAGGCTTCTAAGCTGTACGTTTTCCCATGTTTAAGCAGAAAAACAAAGTTTGTCCTCTTAAATTTCTCATTAGAACGATTCACCTGAAAGACGAGTGAAGTATTTCAAAAAGAGAAAAAAAATGTTTTAGTTTTGTTTTCCCACCCAGATTCAGGCTGTCAATGGAAGCCCGACTGCTTTGACCTGTAAGTAGGGCTGGGCAAAGTTTTAATCTAATTAATCACATGATTTCCCTGATTAATCACGATTAATCGCATTTCTTCGCAAAATCCCAAAATGAATCCAAAAGTAGCGTATAGCTTTTAGCATTTAGTTTTATTTTAAATGTGCTGCCATATGAATGAAAGTGCCATAACATTTGTTGTGCAAACACACTTTTAACATCAGCATCTTTCTGTAGTTTTTATGTAGAAGCCTCGCTCCACTGTCTGTTTCCTTGAATGACTTGCTGCTATCAGTTGTGTGTTTTGCCTTTAAGTGATATTTTAGACTGGAACTACTACGCTGAGAAGACAATTCAACTTGGCAGTGTTTACAGATGACTTTGGTTCTGTCGACTCCGTCGTCTGGAGGAACTTTAAAATGAAAATGGCCGAGTAAAAGTTCCGTACCCTTCTCCATGTTTGGTGGATCCGCCGATTACTTTCTTTTCCTGTTCCACAGCAGACAGCAACAGACTTTTACAAAATAAAAGCCTGTGAGCAACAGACTTTTACAAAATAAAAGCCAAAATAAAAACCAGGTTTGAGTCCCGCATCGGACGGCCCTGTGCTGCGTGTTGTTCCCCCTCTCTCTGCCCCCTGCTTCCTGTCTCTCTGAACTTTCCTATCCATTAAAGGCACACAAGCCCCAAAAAAAAATTTATAAAAAAAGAAAACTGCATTAATGAGCGATAAAATATTTATCGGCATTTAATAATTGACGAGTTAACTCGATAATAACGATAATTAACTCGTCCAGCCCTACTTGTAACATTGGCTGTATAGATATAAGAGACTCAGGATGTCTTACTACCCGACACACTTCTTCCTCATAGTCTGCCTTTGTTGTTTACGTGGCAACGCTCAACGGGTGGCGGTTCTGTTCGGAGTCAACAACACTGAGGACATTAGAGGAAATGTTCACCAAGGCGATGAAGATCAGAGAGGTGGGGAGGTGAGGGTGGAAGAGAATCTGTGGTGTCTGTCATCAGCTGTTCAAGGCAAACAAACACCGACCGACACGGTCAGAGCAATGATTCACAAAACCGTTCAATTCCAAGTCCAAATTGTTGTGTTGTGATGCCATTTTGGTTCAGTTTTTTGTGTCTGAATTGGTTTTGCAACATTTTAAAACGTCGACCAAAGTCCAGAATAAAACTTACAGTTAAAACGAGACAAAAGAAGATAAAATGACACAAATAAACAACAAAAAGGAGTAAACAGCAGAGTCTCTGCCTTAAAGGGATAGTTCGCCTCATTTGACACAAAGCTGTATGACATCCAATATCAGCAACATCATTTCTGAACATCTTCTTACCCCCTGCTGCGTCCTGTGAGCAGAGTTCCAGCCTCGTTTTGGTGTTGATGAAGGTAGTCCGGCTAGTTGGCTGGGGTTTAAAAAATAAAGCATTTTGCTTCTCAAAACAATATGCGTTCAACAGAGTAATACATTTTCATCACAAAATCGTTCTCCAGGAAAAAGTCAGACCTCACAATCGCTTGGCCCTATTTTCTCTCCCTTCGTATCACTGCCTGCTGTGATATGAGTGATGCAGCAGAACGTGTTGTTCACATCTCAGAAGAAGCAGTTCAGTTCACATGGATTAAAATTTGTCTCATTGAGTATCTCATTACACTTAATATAAGACACAACTGCCTAACAAATACAATTTCAGCCAGATATAGGGACTTGTTTTAATACAATACATTTTGAATGTCTATTTAAGTGAAAAAGTTTGAGTTTGAGAAAAGTTGTTTTGGGTCATATTTCACATGAAACAAGCTTTTTTTTTCATTTGAAGAGGTTTTTTAAGCTAATTTCAAGATCACTTTTAACTCAAAAGTCCTAAATATCACATCTTATTTCAAGAAATCTTTACAAGCCGATTTTCACTAGTTCCATTGGCAGATTTTTTTTGCTTATTTCAAGCAAAAAGTGTCTCTTAACGTCTGTACGAAGGGAGAGAAAATAGAGGCAAGCGATTGTGAGGTCTGACTTTTTCCTGGAGAACGATTTTGTGATGCAAATGTATTACTCTTTTGAACGCATATTGTTTTGAGAAGCAAAACGCTTTATTTTTTTAAACCCCAGCCAACTAGCCGGACTACCTTCGTCAACACCAAAACGAGGCTGGAACTCGGCTCACAGGACGCAGCAGGGGGTAAGAACATGTTCATAAATGATGTTGCTGATATGGGATGTCATACAGCTTCATGTCAAGAGAGGCGAACTATCCCTTTAAGGCTGTCGAGTAAAAATCGGAAGCCTTGCTGAAGTGGTAACTATCGAGCTTGGACACCTTCTATCCTCCCTGAAGCAGAATGTATTCTGAGTGTAAAGCAGCTGGTGTTCAGAATAAGTGATAAAATGTTTCACCAGGCTGATTACGGCTCAGCGAGGTCTTTAGGTCGGATCTCACGCTGCTTACCTCCCGAGCTGTCGCTCAGGCTCCTGTCTTTGAGGCCCTCCGGTTCTCGCCGTCCCCTCTCAGGCTGGGACGGCCGATCCGGAGCTGCGTGCACCTCCTTGTCCAGGGTTTGGGATCCGTGGCCGTTGGTGGAGACGGACACGTTGCCTCCGACCGGCTGGGAGCTGCTGGTTCTGGACTGCTGCTTCACATCCTTCACGGTGACCTGAGAGTCTCTGTCGCTGTCCGTTACAACGATGACGCCGTCCTCTTCCTGGTCCTCGCTGTCCTCCTCCATGGGTTCAGGGGACAGCAGCTGGCTCTGGGACAGGGCCAGAGCTATTCCTGAGGCGGCTCCTGTGCTCTCCTCCTCCTCCTCCATCCCTACCTCCTCCTCCTCCTCCGGGTCACCACGCTCATCCGTCTGGCTGTTTCCAGCCACTCCAGTTTTACCCGCCGGCCGACTCTTTGCAGCCTCTCCTATCACGTCTAAAGAACTCTTCCCCACGTCCACAGCAGACGTCTGAGAGATCATCGACTGCGAAGGCAAGCTGCACGGCGTGGCGTCGGACGGAGTTTCCTGCACGCAGCTGTTAACAGTCACATCGGACGAGTCGAGCTTCGGCTGAGAGCAGGACACCACGCCAGCTGAGCCCACCTCTCTGCCCTCACTCACATTCACATTTTGTACATTCAGAGCGGTCGTGGCACGTTCGCCTGATTCAGCAGAGGCGGAAGCCTCGGAGCTGGCGGCAGCCGGCGACTCTGAGGGGACGGCGGCGTCCTCGCTCTTCCGATCCGGACGTGGCGTCGCAGAGTCGCTGGTGTCGACGCCGGGCGGCTCCTCCAGGTCTTCGATCTGCGTGGCCTGGCTGTCTTCCTCGGTCTGTTCGGGGGTCTTCTTCTCTGCGTCCTCTGCGTTCACAGAGAGCGGCAAAGGCGAGGCGAGCGGCGCCGACTCCGGACGCTGAGACTGCGTTTCAGAAGGCTGCTTCTTCTCCGGCCGCTGTGCCACCTCCTGGCTCTGCGTCGGGACAAACACATCCTGAGGAAGAGGGAAACAAATGGATCTCAGAGCCTGAAATAATGTCTCTGACTCAGGCAGAAACTTACAGAAGCAAACCCAAAGAAAATAAGTAGTTCATTACATCATCATCCAGTCAGTCACTGAATAGATTTTAAAAGTTTACAAATCCCAGAACGGTTTAGGGCCAAAATCCATCTGTGATCTGTTCAGAGAATATAAAGCCAGCAGAGCTCTGAGATCCAAGGACTCAGGTCAGCTGGTCCAGTCCAGAGTCCAGACTAAACATGGAGAAGCAGCATTTAGCTGTTATGCTGCAAACAAGTGGAACAAACTGCCAGTGGAGATTAAACTTTCACCAAATGGAGACATTTTTAAATCCAGGTTAAAAACACTTCTGTTCTCATGTGTCTATGCACGATATCTTTGAACTTATCTGGACTGTTTTTAAATTCATTTAAATGATTTTATTTGTCTCTCTTTATATTCTTTTATGTATTTAATGCTTCTTACACTCCCTGCTGCAATGCTTTTATTTTATGTAAAGCACTTTGAATTGTTTGTACATGAAATGTGCTACAAATAAATTTGATTTGATTTGGATACATCACATTACGGTCATTCTGCAGACGCTTTTATCCAAAGCGACTTACAATAAGTGTGTTCCACATCGGTAGGCAAAAGAATTTCAGGCCATTTCCTTCCAAAACCAAACAGCTTAGAGTATAACTAGTGCTAGAGTAAGTGCAATAAGTTTGGTACCTAGACAAATGGGAAGACAATTTAGAAAACAAATTAGTGCGTAAGGAGCTGGGACGAAACAGTTCAGCCTTTTTTCTTTGGACAAATTCAAGCAGAACCTGAGAAAAAAGGCAGACTCGGCTTGAAAATCGGAACAATTAGTCCAGTTCGCATCAAAAGCTGGTAAATAACACAGATTGCCGTTCAGTCTATGAATATTAGCTGAAATCAGCTGGTCGTGCACACTGAAAACACAGCAGCAGCGTTCAAGACTCTTTCTGCCTCCGATCGGTTGTATTTAAGCGCATTAAAACTCATTCAAACACGTTTTTCTGAGCATTTGGACTCATCATCAACACCTTTAAATAAGAAGCTAATTGCATTCCCACCCATAGTGTCTATTTATTGCAAATGTACACACTGTATTTATTATTCTCATACACATCCCTATTTACCACCCATACTCAATTCCATTCTTACTGTTCTGCATTTCTAAGTTTTATTCTGTTATGTTATTGTTGAGTGTTGTACTTTGCGAGTGAAGTTGTACTGGAGTCTAATTCCTTGTTTGTTTAGTCAAACCTGGCCAATAAAGCTGATTCAGATTCAGAGAGTGCTTAAATAAAGAAGAAAGTGTCAAACGTACATGAGAGAACTCTGGCTGGGAAGGAACAGAGAGGGTTCGCTCCAACGCAAAACCGGGGGAATTCTGGGACACGGGCGTGGAGGCAGATGGGCGTGGCTTAGAGGCGGCCTCCGTTTCCATCGGCTCCTCCTTCCCCGCGGCTCGGTCATCCGGGGGCAGCGACGTGTCCATCGGTTCATCAGCACCTGAGAGAAGACATTCATTTCAGCCTTTTTTTAAATGCTTTTCTGCATTTAAATTCAGTAACTGAAGCGGGTCGAGTTGCTTACTGTGTTCGCTTTCTGGTTCAGTTGGTGAGCTGGGAACTATTAAAGGAGTGTCTGGGGTGGGGGCGACGTAGTCGACCGAGCTCCTGGAAAATAAAGCCAAGTTTCCTGTTATTCTCTCTTTTTGTGTGTGGTTAGAACAGGGGTCTGAAACTGATCCGTGCACTGGAAAAAAATCAAAGTCTTACCAAGTATATTTGTCTCATTTCTAGTCAAAATATCTCATTACACTTAATATAAGACACAACTGCCTAACAAGCTCTATTTCAGCCAGATATAGGGACTTGTTGGAAGACAATACATCTGGAATATCTTGTTAAATGAAAAAGTCTTGAAAACAAATTGTTTTGAGTCAGATTTCATATGAAACAAGCTTTTTTTTTTTTTTTACATTTGAAGAGGTTTTTTAGCTCATTTCAAGATCACTTTTATCTCAAAAGTCCTAAATATCACATTTTATTTCAAGAAATCTTGACAAGCCGATTTTCACTAGTTCCATTGGCAGATTTTTTTGCTTATTTCAAGCAAAAACGTCTTTTATTTGCATTTGTTTTTCTTACTTATTTTGGAGGGGCATTTTTTCCAGTGTGAAAAGGGTGCCGCTGCAGGTTTTTCAGCACAGCTGACTTGTTTCATTCAATCAACTGAACTGCTTAAAGGGATAGTTCGCTTCTTTTGACATGAAGCTGTATGACATCCCATATCAGCAGCATCATGTATGAACATCTTCTTCCCCCCTGCTGCGTCCTGTGAGCAGAGTTCCAGCCTCGTTTTGGTGTTGATGAAGGTAGTCCGGCTAGTTGGCTGGGGTTTAAAAAATAAAGCGTTTTGCTTCTGAAAACAATATGCGTTCAAAACAGTAATACATTTGCATCACAAAATCGTTCTCCAGGAAAAAGTCAGACCTCACAATCGCTTGGCCCGATTTTCTCTCCCTTCGTACAGACGTTAAGAGACACTTTTTGCTTGAAATAAGCAAAAAAAATCCAATGGAACTAGTGAAAATCGGTTTGTCAAGATTTCTTGAAATAAGATGTGATATTTAGGACTTTTGACTTAAAAGTGATCTTGAAATTAGCTTAAAAACCTCTTCTGTTTCATGTGAAATATGACTCAAAACAAGATGTTTTCAAGACTTTTTCACTTAACAAGATATTCCAGATGTATTGTATTAAAACAAGTCCCTATATCTGGCTGAAATGGTACTTGTTAGGCAGTTGTGTCTTATATCGAGTGTAATGAGATACTCAATGAGACAAATTTTAATCCATGTGAACTGAACTGCTTCTTCTGAGATGTGAACAACACGTTCTGCTGCATCACTCATATCACAGCAGCCAGTGATACGAAGGGAGAGAAAATAGGGCCAAGCGATTGTGAGGTCTGACTTTTTCCTGGAGAACGATTTTGTGATGCAAATGTATTACTCTGTTGAACGCATATTGTTTTGAGAAGTAAAACGCTTTATTTTTTAAACCCCAGCCAACTAGCCGGACTACCTTCATCAACGCCAAAACGAGGCTGGAACTCTGCTCACAGGACGCAGCAGGGGGTAAGAAGATGTTCATAAATGATGTTGCTAATATAGGATGTCATACAGCTTCATGTCAAAAGAGGCGAACTATCCCTTTAAGAGCTTCAGTGCAGACAGTTCAGTTGATTGAAACCTGCAGCCACACCGGCCCTTTCACAGATCAGTTTGAAGCCCCTGGAAAACTGAAAACGGAGCCAGAGAAAGGTGCGGCTTACTGTGACAAACTCTCCTGGACCAGTGTTCCCTGCCCCGACAGATGCAGCAGTCGAAGGGTGCGGGCCGGTGTGGAGGTGGGGTGACCCTGCTGCTCCGGCTCAGATACGGTGCTGTCGACTGCGGCGCCTGAGAACACGGACAGAAACATGCACCTCATTTAACAGGACAGGCTTCACTGTCATTGCATGCCATATTAAGAATATATCAAGGTTAAAGGATCTGCTGTGTCAGCAGCACCTGGAAAAACTAGTCCATGCATTCATCTTCAGTCGGCTTGACTACTGTAACAGCATCTTTACAGGTCTACCTAAGAAGCCAGTTAGACAACTGATAGAAGACCGGATCCAGATGAGCTGAGGGGTCTGGAAGGTTCATACTGGGTCAGGAGGTCACTGATGTGTTCTGGTCCTGGACCATTCAGAGCTTTATAGAGCAGCATCAGAAATTTAAACTCTATCCATCAGTTCCCAAAGTAAGAACCAGACATGGAGAAGCTGCATTCAGCTTCTATGCTCCACATGTCTGGAACAAACTCCCAGAAAGCCTCAGATCAGCTGAAACACTCAGTGTGTTTAAGTCCAGGCTGAAGACACACCTGTTTTCAGCTGCGTTTGAATTAAGTTCCAAATCTGAAGCTGGAGTTTCAAAACTTAATCACATTTTAACTCCTGATTTGATCTATTGTTCTTATTTCTTTCTTTTTTGTTTAAAATGTAAATCATGCTTTTTATTTCTACTGTTTTAATGTCTCCGTAAAGCACTTTGAAGATCTTCAGCAACAAATCGTGCTGCCATGTAAAACCCAAATGCTCCCAAGAAGGACCAAACAAAACGTTCTCAGCTTTGTCACGAAGCCCCAAAGTATGTTCGTGAGTTTTCAGTCTGAAACTGAGGATCTTAAACTGTTGATTTGTTTAGAGCAGGGGTGTCAAACTGATTCCAACCCTGCAGCCACACCGGCCCTTTCACGGATCGGTTTGCCACCCCTGGTTTAGAGGGGCCACGCGGTGGCACCGCCGCCTCACAGCGAGAGGGTTCCAGGTTCGATTCCCACCCCGGGGGCCTTTCTGTGTGGACTTTGTATGTTCTCTCCGGGTCCTCCGGCTTCCTCCCACCGTCCAAAAGCATGCCTGTTAGGTTCATTGGTGACTCTAAAGGCCTCGGTATGCTTCTCCGTCGCTATCCGTCAATCCGACTCCGTGGTCACGCAGAAGCTGTTAAACCTTTCAAAGTTCTCCGCCGAGATGTCGAATACGCAGGGCAGTTCACCTCCCGATCAGTAGGCGTCGCTACGTTAGACGACCCAATCTGGCGTCGTCTATGGTGAAAGTGGTTGATTGGTTGTTCACCTTCCGGCTCCGTTCCACTCCTCACAGTGAACGATGGCGACCGAGAGAGAAAGACTGTTGTTGGAGTTGGAGCTTGTTGATGTTAAAATGCAAATAATTTTGCCCAAATGTTGACTGGCACACAGTAAACTCTTTCAGAAATGGCGGTGTTGTTGTTCTGAGAGGAAGGAGCTAAAGAGAAAAGTGATTCCAGAAATGATTCCGACCAATCACAACCCTTGCGGTCTACGCGAGTCTCCGTCTCCTCGATGGATAGATAGGAGAGCGTCTCCGGGAGAGTCTCTGTAGGCGACCATAAATCAGCCTTAAATTGTCCCGAGGAGTGAGTGCGAGCGTGCGATGACCGTTGGGAAAGGCTCCAGCGACCCGACGGTTGGATCAAACAGAAAATGGATGGATGGATTTTTACAAACACAGTGAAGGAATGCAGAGCTGAAGATGTAACAAAAGCCGCATTCGGACAGAGGAGTTCTAAGAACGGTCCTCCTCGAATTCTGTTCTGATAGCCGCCCTTCCCCAGGGGAACTGTTTCAGTCTGCATTCCCACATGAGTCCAGACCCTGGTAGGTCTGCGACAGCGACGTGTTACTTTAGCGCCACATTCAACAACAAAACAAAACAAAAAACAAAACCTGGTAAAAGTAAGGAGAGAAGAAAAAAAACAGCACCAAGAAGCTAACATGGAGAGCGGGGAGGCCACCGTGTTCATGGTCATCTTCTTGGTTTCATGAAGGAAGGAGAGCAGAGCGCCGCAGACAAAGGAGACCACGTGGAGGTTTAACTTATTAAACACGCGCAGGTTGTGTCCGTGTCGTATGAGGAAACATTTCAGCCTGACAACATGACAAGGGGCGGAGCTACCGACCACCAAACACCTCCGTCAGATGTGTTCCTATGGAAACCAGAACAGACCCAGCTGAGGAGAAGGAGCTGAAATGGTTCCAGGATCTGAGGGCCGTGGTCCAGAGTTCCTGTATGTGCGAATGAGGGAAAAAACGCCCCGTTCCTGAAAAGGTTATAGGAACTGTAAAAGGTTCCTACAGTGGGAATGAGGCTTATGTAACTATGATGTAATCCAGCTCCTATCTCCGCTTTGTCGAACATTATCAATACTAAGTTGCACAGATCTACTTTTTTCTACTCAAATTATTAATACTGGTCAGCGATGACAGCTGAGTGAGCATTTTTGGAAAGTCCGCCATGTTTTTGTAAATTCTTATACCAGCAGGAATAAAGAAACAGCCGATTTAATAATGGCTCGTGTTTGTCTATTCGACTTTGACCCTTCAGTTCAGTTTGATGGTATCAAAGATACGCAGGAAATAAACAGTTTGTCTCGTTCTTATCCCTGATGTTACCTCTTTGTCTCTCAAAAAGAGAAGCACAGAACCAAAAAGTGTAGAACGCAACAACCCAGAAGAAGATGACGTTCACTAGCAGAAAGAATGTCGGTGTTGGAATGAATTTGTCGTCCAAACCATCAGAAATGAGTGGAAAAACATATGGATATGCATGAAAAGATGTACCGGTCTTATCGGTGTCGAACAGGTCTTGCTGTGAGGACAGGATCTCACAGTCCTGCTGGTCCTGCTCCCCTGAGGCCTGGAGGTTCTGAGAGTGCAGCAGAGCCTGGACGCTCAGCTGCCGACCCGACTGGCCCTGAGACTCTGCGGAGCTGCTGGAGCTCACCTCCGACCTGCAGAGCAAAAGGAAAGTATCAGACTGAAATAAGCATCTCCAGTTCACTTGGAATTCAAAATAAATAAAAAATGGCGCCGAGGCGTACCTCACGGCTTTGTTGTCGTGACTCTCCGTCCTGGAGCCGATGTTCTGCCCTGCTGGAACAAGGAAGAAGCTGATTCCTCAAATCGTTTGATTTCTCAGCCAGGTGATTTTACACTGTTACACAAAGCGATTAGGAACCCATTTCTGGCAGTCAGACTTAGAGCTGACATTTAAACTAGGGCTGGGCAACGATTAAAATTATTTATCTAATTAGTCACATGATTTCCCTGATTAATCACAATTAATCGCATTTGTACGCAAAATCCCAAAATGAATCCAAAAGTAGTGTATAGCTTTTAGCATTTAGTTTTGTTTTAAATGTGCTGCCATATGAATGAAAGTGCCATAACATTTGTTGTGCAAACACACTTTTAACATCAGCATCTTTCTGTAGTTTTTATGTAGAAGCCTCGCTCCACTGTCTGTTTCCTTGAATGACTTGCTGCTATCAGTTGTGTGTTTTGCCTTTAAGTGATATTTTAGACTGGAACTACTACGCTGAGAAGACAATTCAACTTGGCAGTGTTTACAGATGACTTTGGTTCTGTCGACTCCGCCGTCTGGAAGAACTTTAAAATGAAAATGGCCGAGTAAAAGTTCCGTACCCTTCTCCATGTTTGGTGGATCCGCCGATTACTTTCTTTTCCCGTTCCACAGCAGACAGCAACAGACTTTTACAAAATAAAAGCCTGTAAGCAACAGACTTTTACAAAATAAAATAAATAATAAAACAGGGGTGGTCTGCGGCGTAGTGGGTGGAGCAGGCGCCCCATGTACAGAGGCTACAGTCCTCGCTGCAGCTGGCCCCGGTTCGAGTCCCACATCGGACGGCCCTGTGCTGCGTGTTGTTCCCCCTCTCTCTGCCCCCGGCTTCCTGTCTCTCTGAACTTTCTTATCCATTAAAGGCACAAAAGCCCCCAAAAATTATATATATATTTTTTAAAAACCTGCATTAATGCGCGTTAAAATATTTATCGGCTTTATATAATTAATGAGTTTACGCGATAATAACGAGTTAACTCGCCCAGCCCTAGTTTAAACATTAGAGGTAATTCTTTCAGGACCAGTTCAGGTGAGGCTACACATTAAAGATCGAACACAGGAAGGAAGGAATAAGAAGAGACCTGATTTTCGGTGCCTCTCGCTGTCTGATTGTGGGACGATGTCGTCTTCAGCCCGAAGATCCTGACTCTGAGAGAGTTCAAGAAAACCAAACTGGGAAGAACCCCCTGAGACACACACACACAGACACACAGACATTATTACGCATAATAAAACCAAATGACAGCGTTCAACACTGAGCAGAATCACACCCTCAGACTGGACGCAGTTGGTTGTAGAGTCAGCTCCAGAATCCATCTCAGAGGCTTCTGGCAAACACCTGAACAGCAAAATGAAAACATCGCATCACTGCCTGACCCCCAAAGTGTTGCCAGAGTGGGAAAGCGGGAGCTCCATACGTACTTTTTCTTGCTCGGCGGGGGGCAGATGTTTAGAACTTGACTCTCCTCCTGCAGTGGCGAACTGGGACTGGCTGCTGTAACGATGTCTACGAGAAGAAGGAAACAGCAACTCTGTTGATTTTTCAAACGTAGGAGGACGATGGTGTCAGCAAACGCTGTTAGAAAAAAAAAAAAAAAAGCACTGACCGGCTTCTGCCTGGCTGTTGCTCTCTGGTGGGCTGTCAGTCTGAGAGCAGCGGCTTCCTAACGGGGAGGATATGAGTTCCTGGTGAAAGAAACAGAACGTGTTTCAGGAATTCAGAATGAAACGAAGGCTGAATCAGAGTTTTGAAAATATCTTTTCACAGCGTGTCAGAGGCTGTTTACACCTGGTGTTAAAGGGATAGTTCGCCTCTTTTGACATGAAGCTGTATGACATCCCATATTAGCAACATCATTTATGAACATCTTCTTACCCCCTGCTGCGTCCTGTGAGCAGAGTTCCAGCCTCGTTTTAGCGTTGACGAAAGTAGTCCGGCTAGTTGGCTGGGGTTTAAAAAATAAAGCGTTTTGCTTCTCAGAACAATATGCGTTCAAAAGAGTAATACATTTGCATCACAAAATGGTTCTCCAGAAAAAGTCAGACCTCATAATCGCTTGGCGCTATTTTCTCTCCCTTCGTATCACTGCCTGCTGCCGCCTGCCGACAGCCGCGCCTGTTACGGTGTTTGCTGCTCGGTCTGCACGGTCTACACAGCAGGTAGTGATACGAAGGGAGAGAAAATAGTGCCAAGCGATTGTGAGGTCTG
This sequence comes from Odontesthes bonariensis, assembly GCF_027942865.1. NCBI lineage: Eukaryota > Metazoa > Chordata > Actinopteri > Atheriniformes > Atherinopsidae > Odontesthes > Odontesthes bonariensis. The sequence continues at coordinate 41,955,193 of NC_134506.1, forward strand.
ACTTTTTCCTGGAGAACCATTTTGTGATGCAAATGTATTACTCTGTTGAACGCATATTGTTTTGAGAAGCAAAACGCTTTATTTTTTAAACCCCAGCCAACTAGCCGGGACTACCTTCATCAACACCAAAACGAGGCTGGAACTCTGCTCACAGGACGCAGCAGGGGGTAAGAAGATGTTCAGAAATGATGTTGCTGATATGGGATGTCATACAGCTTCATGTCAAAAGAGGCAAACTATCCCTTTAAGACTCATCTTGGTTGATGCAGACAGCTTACACATGAGATCAAATGTCACCACCCCACTCAATTAGAACATTGGCATGCAGCCTACATCACATCCAGTCAGCTGTGGTGGACAGTAATCAGGACATGACTAATAAGTCTACCAATGTTTGAGATGACTTGTGTCGATTCGGCCCGACTGATTTACAGGTTTGTTCCAACCAGGTAAAGACCAGGTCACATGAAAAGATGATAAGCCAGATTTTCACAGACAAAAATGGCCAAGATCTGAAGGAAACTGTGGCCCGATGTTAAGACTATGTGCGAGGCAAAGACGAGCCGGCCCATGATATTTTCAAGGAGCCGGTGAATAAGGGAGCTACCACCAAAGAGAGCACAAAAGATCTGGATCAGGGGGTAAAACCTGGTGAAGAAACAACAATCTGCTCAAGAAATGAAGCAGAACTGGATGAAAGGCTGTCGGGAACGCCCACGCCTCGTTGATGCCTCCTTTCACACACTTGAGGGGAGGGGGGTGGAAAAAGACTGGCACTGCTCTTCGACAACCAGGTAAGAAAAACAGACTGAATCACCGGGAGCTATTTGTATCATATCTGAACATCAAGGACGAGAGAAAGATTTGTCTGACAGCTGAAAATGCTTTACAGAGATCAGTCAGATGAGTTGAGTGTATGCCACGGATCAGCCATGTAGTGCGATTCCCAAACAGCCGAGTGTGAACTGGAACTGCGTGATGTCATGAAAACATGCTAAATGCAATACAAACAAATACTGCAGCATGCGGCATTAAGCTCACTTGTATTAATGAGGGCTGCATTCCACTTCTGCACCCGTGCATGCTTGTTCGTTGTAGAACGTGCACTAAAAGCAGAACTTCCTCTGAATGGAAAGCAGTGAGAAAGTGGCAAAACGTTGGGTAGCTTTTCCTGTGACTGACGATTTGTTTGTGTTTGGACTTTGCTTTGCACCAAAGTAATTTGTTCCTCAGACAATAGAAGAGCGAGAAAAAGTTCCATCAGAAACCCTGCTGCTTGTGTGGAGGCGCATCAGGTCATCAGAAGGTCATCAGTGACCCACATTAGCGTTTACACTCTTCATGTGGCCGCATGAGTTATAGACTGGATCTGAATGTGTAAACCGTTCATGACAGTTTACACCTGAGTTTAGAGGTGTTAAGGTGTGTTATAAATTGGCTTTATTCTTAAACTTTATGTATTCATATTCTGTAGTTCACTAAATAATCTATGTTCCTAGTCTGTACGTTTACACTCTGCTCATACAAACGAAATGTATGTCAGATAGGTCTGGTACAGTAGATACACGCCTGAAGCAACACTCACACACACACATCGTTTATCACATCCAAAGAACATGACAAAGACGGTGGATGGCCTGCTCATATCACTAGCACAGTGTTTCCCAACTCTGGTCCTCAAGGCACACTGCCCTGCATGTTTTCCATGTTTCCCTGCTCCAGTAGCCTGGCTGACGCGTCCACATCTCGATGAGATGGTGGTCTGGGAACTAGGTGTGCATTTTCTCGTATTTGAGGCGTGGTTTACGAATGCCTAGAGCCGTTTATTGGGCGCTACGAATGTCTATCAAATGGCGTCAGGTTCTTCCCATGCTGCTTTGCGCGCGATTCATAGCCAATTGTATCACTTATACCAGATGACGACAGAAATTCGACGAGGAAGAAGAAAAAAATGGAAAATAAAAGTAAACTTGCGCTCTAAGCTACTTAAATTGACAACAAAGTAGGCCTATATGCTATATTCTACATGAATTTTTATGTTGTAGAGTTGTGAATTTATTTTATCAATGGAGAAATTGAGCAGCCTTGCTTTGTTGTCTACAGTAGCAGATCAACCCTCATCTCACTTTGAAGCTCCCAGAAGTGACGTCGACGCAGCTTTAGCAGCAGAAAAGCTATCAGGCTTGTGTTGATAATAATAAACTCCTGGACTATGTACAAACTTCCAAATGCATCGTTTTGTGAGTACAGACCATATTTGTACTACTGTAGAAGTTTGGTGTCATGACAGGTGATTCTAGTGTGGTCATTTTGGAGATACTGCCAGGGTCCGTTAGCGCTTGTACTAAGCTATTCGGGATAACTCAGTAACTCAGCTGATGTTCAGCCAATATCGGAAAAACTTAGGGTGGGCTACTTGGCTGGATGTCACGGTTCAAATGACCCTAGGGTGAATCTACTCCGAAACACTTTCTAAGGCTGCATTGAACGGTAACGTTGTGTCCGCTGTCATGTTGGATTAACACTCTACAAGCTTCGGTGTAGCGCATAGACGTCGTCATCGTCTTGCTGCCGCCCCCCGTTGTGTGATTGGTTCCCAAACTCTGGCAAAAATAAGGGCGGTGGTTTCCAGGCTGACTTTGCAGTGAGAATGAAATCGAGCGCAAAGCAGCATGGGAATTCCCAGGCTACTGCTCCAGCACATCTGTTTCAAATAATTGGGTAAGGTCTTAAAGCTCTCCAGAAGGCTGAGGACGACCCATTCATTTGAATCAGGTGTGCTGGAGCAGGGAAACATGGAAAACATGCAGGGCAGTGTGCCTTGAGGACCAGGGTTGGGAAACACTGCACTAGCAAATGTCTAATTATACTTTGTCGAGTGTAAGTACAACCTCTGTGAGATAAAGGTGGACATAAATATGAAATGTGTCCGGATATCGGGGCTCTCTCTGATGGAGGCCCTGCGAGGGCTCTGTCTCTCTGAGTTCAGCACGGCTAAACTTCACATGTGACCACGAATAAATACTTTGTTTAACTTAAGATTTCTCCAGCTTGTTCTTGGGCTTCCAATAAAAGAATCGGGCTAAGAGGTGCAAACGATCAGATAGGATAGGTGTAATACCAGGTGTAAACGGATCAGATAGGATACATGTAATACCAGGTGTAAACATCCAAGATTCAACTCCAGCTACAGAATCTGACCATCTAGAGGGAGAACTGTGCACCTCAAAGCAAGGTGGTCTGAATAGCCAGCCAGGTTAGGTCTTGTGTCTGGAATAAGTATGATTTCTACATTTGGGAATGTGAAAATGTACCTGTTTGTATGTTCACGCTTCATAACAGAACAGACCACCATAAAGTATGAACATAAAGCAGGACTGCCTGCTGTGAGTGCATCCATCTTAAAATAGAGCAAAAAAAATATATTTTTCTGATATACTTTGCAGGAATTTGTACATGTGTGGAGCAGCTTCCAGCTTACCAGCACCGGGCTGCGGGCGGTGGGCTGCAGGCTGGACAGGCGGCGGGCCAGCAGGGCTCGGTAGCTGCTCTCCGGGTCGTCCTCCAGAGCAACGCTGTCCGGCTGAGAGTCCTCCACTATCAGACACGGGTTCTCTGGCTGAGGCAGACTGGAGTCCAGTTCACTTCCACCGGGATCCATGAGGTCAAGCCGAGAACAGGAGACGTGCTGTTGTTGTTAGCTAGCCGAGCAGAGGAGAAACACCGAGGCCGGCATGTGAGTCCACGGCCGGTTATTGTTACCCGAGACTAGCCGGTGCTAGCATGTTAGCTACAGCTACAGGCTAACAGCTAATGCTCCGCCCCACAACAGAGCGCGCTGTTCCTCCGCTGGGCAGGAATCACAAACGTGGACTCGAAACATTCACCATTAAGCTGGAGTTAAACTAAATTAATTCACATGTTTACCTAAGAAACCATTTCCTATTATCTATCGCAAAAACACACCCACTCCTGCTGCCATTCTCGCGGTAAAACTTCATAAAAGCAATTTGATTGGTCCGCTTAAACGTGACGTCACAATAGAGCGTTGGTTGGTTTTATGGTTACAGGTCTTGAAATTTAATACATTGTTTATTTAGTGTAAATCACTATTACCTTTAAGTTAACCATATACTTTTTATATTTTCTCAGTCTTATTTTCTATCAAATGTGAAACTGATGAACAAATAATTAATATATATTTTTTACATATGAATTGAAAGGCTTAGTTTGACATTTGACATCCTTCTTTTTTATTTTCTAGTCTTTTTTTTTTTTTTACATCCTGCAGTACGTCTACCACGTGCTTTTGTAAACTTTCTCTGTGTTCTTGAATATAAGGACGCTTCAAGGTTTTTCATGTTACACCGGCGTTCTGGACCCTGCAAAGATAAATCATGTGAAAGGGAGAAATGTAGGACATTAGGTCCCACAGTGGGATCCCCGAGACCTTCACATTTCCTTGAGGGACTCGAGCAAAATGAGATATAGGTTAACTTTTTCATTATAATTTCCCTCAGCTCAGAGTTGCTGAGTTTGTCTGCACTTATTATATCTGTATGTTAGGACATCCACATGCCTGGCAATCTATCTGCTTTCTACATGTCATAAATGTTTAATACGCATGTTTAGAAAAGTTGGAACTCAGTCAGTCAAAGTCTAAAGCGTAACGAATGTGCATCATTTACAGTTGCAACATGCTGTAGATCACCTTGTTCTACTTGTTCAAAATGTGGGATAACACATCAGTGTAAAAGTCACAGCAGATCTCCATCTACCTCTGCGAACATGTGCAGATGGTGAGTTAATAAAATGGCAAAGTCCTTGAAATGGACGCATTTTGTAATGAGCTCATTGTCTTGCAGCCATGTGCTCCGTTTTAATTTAATAGATTAATAGAAGGCATTTCAAATAATAACATTACTTTATCATCATCATTTGACAGCCTCAGTTTCCATGGAGACACCACGATCCATTAACACCGGTCTAAGCTGCTGTAGATCACAGAGGTTGGAGGAGAAAATACAAAGCCCCCCCCCCCCTTTCTCTTATTTGACTGATTAATGCTGCTGGGTAGGTGAGCTGTGCAGCTGGTCCTTAAAAATGAACCGAAACCTTGTTGCTACAGTAACAAAAAACCCAACCAGCAGTGGGGTCATCTTCCTCAGAAGTGAAGAGGAACCTGCAAACAGCCCCAGAATCTCACCAAGAAAGTCCACAGTTACCTGTTTGGAGGAATTTCATCATATATAGGAGAGACTAATTCGCACTAGTAATGACACTACAAGTGAGTTCAAGTTGCCAAAAAAAGCAACATTATGAATATTTCAAAGGATGGGCACTTCTCCGGCTTTTCATCCATTCATTTCCAAGTCATCTGAAGGTGCTTCCTGTCGGACACAAGCCAGGGGCCTGGCCACAGCTTCAGGAGCGGCGGGGATGGGATGACCGGCATTTCATTATCAAACGCGGAGGTGGAAACATCCTGGGGGGGGGGCAATAATGCCAATCCTGACTACCACATTCTGCTGAACGGATGGAGAAGCAGCGTGCGGTGGCTGCACACATGGCAAAACAGATAAAGGGGGGTATAATTCCAACCCCTGGTTGAATAGATGCAGCGGGGGCTCCATCATTCCTGACTGGCACCGCCAAGTTCAGCGTCATTTCTCCAGGTCGGGATGATGCCCCCACATTAAGAAATGCGCAGCCACTGCCCAAAATGTCTAATCGGAGCCACCTCTGCCGGAGCTGGCAGACACCGAAACGCGCACACTGGAATACGCACAATACGCCGCTACGCCCTCCCGTTACACCGCTATTCTTCCCACTTTACCGCAATGAAAGACAAGAAAACAAAAGAGCTTTACCTTCGGAATCAATATGTCTGCTGTCGGGCTTCCCCAGTTTTTTGTTTCACTGTCCCGCTGATTGCAACAATAACACGTCCAACATCGCTCAGTCCTGCCTTGCTTCTGTTTTGCTGAGAGTCAGGGTGTGGGGCACACACGCATGGCACGTCAAAGATGCAAAGGCATTTTTTTTTTTATTAGAGATGTACGTACTCAGTTCCTGTGAAGAGGGAAAAAAACATCTGCCTGATCGGTTTGGTTCAGAAATGGAAGAAAAAAAAAATGCAAGCAAAAAATTAAAAAATGATATTAATTGAACTGAATTTCAGTCATTTGCGTCAAATCTCGACGTGACAGCGTCTGTTTTAACTCTAACCGGGAGTGTTAGCAGCTCTTACTTTAGTCAGTTACTCCTCACCTGTCGTACTGACACGTAAAAGTCTAACAGTGAGACGCAAAGCAAAGTGAAGTCATCATTTGGTTTCACATTTTTGGTGCCGCAGTTTGAATGTAAATAAGAAGAGTTTCATTGTCCAACTGTTTGTTAAAAACTGCGACGTTACAAAAGAAAATAGACTCGGTCAGATATGTATTTGTTATCTGTACAACAGCTCCAAATGCAGCCTCTGTGTCAGTATACTTCCACGTGAAAAAAAGAAAGAACACCCTGTTTCAGTAATAAGATTTTAATATCGTAAGAATTAAAAATCATAAGATTCTTACCAGGTCTTAACATGAGGTAAATACAACTGCTGAGGAACAAGAACACATTAAGTAATGGCACTGCAATCATTTACTCAACAAAAACATAACAAAACAAACACACATAAAGAAAAAAAAACTAAGTACACCCTTAGCATTCAGGTGCCAAGGAGGAAAGACATCAGCAATGATCTGAGAGAAGCAGCTGTTGCTGCCCATCAGCCTGGGAAGGGTTACAAGGTTTCCAAACTATCTGGAGTCCAGAGAGAAAGATTATTCACAGGTGGAAAACATTCAGGACAGCTGTCAATCTCCCCAGGAGTGGACGTCCCAGCAAGGTCACCCCAAGGTCAGAAACCCAAGAGCTACATCTCAGACTCTACAGGCCTCAGTCAGCATGTTAAAGGTTAAAGGTCACCCCAAGGTCAGAAACCCAAGAGCCACATCTCAGACTCTGCAGGCCTCAGTTAGCATGTTAAAGGTTAAAGGTCACCCCAAGGTCAGAAACCCAAGAGCTACATCTCAGACTCTGCAGGCCTCAGTTAGCATGTTAAAGGTTAAAGGTCATGACAGCACAGTTAGAAACAGACTGAACAGGTATGGCTTGTGTGGAAGGGCTGCAGGAGAAAGCCTCTTCTCTCTAAAAAGAACATGGCAGCACAGCTTAGGTTTGCAAAGCTGCATCTGAACAAACCACCAGACTTCTGGAACAATGTCCTTTGGACAGACCAGACCAAAGTGGAGATGTTTGCTCATAATGCACAGCAGCACGTTTGGAGGAAACCAAACACAGCATATCAGCACAAACACCTCACACCAGCTGTCAAGCACGGTGGTGGAGGGCTGATGATCTGGGCTGGTTCTGCAGCCACAGGACCTGGGCACCTCGCAGCCACTGAGTCCACCATGAACTCATGAACATTACTTCGTTTGCCAAACTTGGAGGGAAAGCTGGAGCCACATTCTGGGAGATAATGTGTAATATTTGATAAAAAAGACACATTTTTCTTCATTTGTTCTCAACAGTTTGCATCACTTTTGTCGTTTCTTTTACTTGTATTTACATCCATTTAGTTTGACCAGAGATATTACAACATTTACAAGATTATGGCATGATTAGGGCATCATATAGTCAGGTGTAATTACCTCACATGTCTTCTTTAGTTACATTATTCCTTTGTTTTTGTTTTGTTTACAATATTTCCCCACACCATGGCGATTTAATGAATGTCAAACACTGATGTCCTTAACCTGTGATAAGAAGTCTTGATAAACAAGAGTTTTATCTGCGATAAATGGTTTGAAATTTAATTTCTGTTCTTTGTTTGCAAGCATCAGAAATCTAAAACGTGCTCTTGTAGCTCCTCCCCCTTCCAGCAGAGGCCAGCAGACACTCTGAAGTATCCGACGCAGACTGCTGACTCACTCCTGGTGACACACATCTCCCTCAGAAGTGATTTACACAAAGAGGAGCCAAATTAAACTCCACGGACATCCATCATGGGGGCAGGAGATGTCACTGCCTACCAGCCCCAGTCATACTGGCAGCGCCTCAACCTCTGTTCTGCAAATGCAGGTCAAGAAAAACTGCTTTTAAGAGGATTAAAGGCCTATTAAAATGCAGAGTGATACAAGACCAGAATGAACGAATAAAGACCTGAGAACCTTGCATCTGTTTCTTGGGATTTTGTTGTTGAAGCCACTTGTTTTCAGCATTAAACGTACAGCAGCACTCTGTGGCTGTGGATTCTTGTATTAATTCGTTTCGTTGCTAATTTCATGGAGACATTCTCCAAAAATATTGCATGAAAGTGGAAACAGGTCATGTGAGCATGTGTCCTCCTCCCACTTTTCTGTTCAAAAACAGAAGAACGGTCACCTCTGGATGTGTTGTTGTGTAGGATGTTAATTGAAATTTGAAATAATTATTTAGCGAATTAAATCATCTTCAACACACAGAATCTCACCAAATAATGAAATGAAAAATAATGCAGCTGATGCAACAAACAATAAAACCACCTGGTTCAGGTTTTACAGTATTTGTGTCCCACCTGTTGCCAAAGCACAGGTTCGTTCATTCCAGCAGATGTTAAAGGGGAAGTTCTTTTCTTTTTTTTTAAAACCTGGACCTTATTTGTGGCATAAAATCCGTTCATCTACTCACAGATAACAGTTTGGTGAAAGTCGGCGTCCTTCGGAAGATATTTAGATCACTGGAGATCGGCGTATATCCATATAACGGGAGAGAACAGGGCAGAGACAATACAGCCTCTAAATAAGGCATTATCTGTCTATTTCACCAATACTTTAAGAGCAATGAACGAATGAACGCGCACTGTTAGCTCATAGCTGCCATGTTGTTGTAATCCGGGGCTCATAGGAAGCTTTCTACTCACACGTCTGCTGGGATGATGTCATCGCCGCTCGCCACTGCAGCACAGCTCATTCACTCCATCGTACTCAAAAGCCTCGTTTCCACTGTCAGTACGGGTCACTTCGTATCGGTACGGTACGGGTCGGGTTGCTTTGGGGTCAGCTTTGCGTTCCCACTGTACAAAGGGGACCCTCAGGGGTCGCCCCGAAACTTCTTCAGCTTAATGCGACACTGGCTCGCGGTCCGGTTGAAACCACTCTCTGCCATTTTTGCGGCAATCAGCTGGAAAACATTTTGGTTTGGCACAGCGCCATCGAGCTCCCGCTGCACAGCCTCCGCACCAACAACGGAGAGCAGAGCCTGGAACCGGTCCTGTGTGATCGGTACCCCAAGCAAAAGGGTTACAGAATGATAACGGGTTCCATGGGACCGGTACGCTTTGGTGGTAGTGGAAACACTGAAATAAGCGAACCGTTCTGAACCGACCCGTACCGGACTGCATAGTGGAAACGAGGCTAAAGTCATCGTCCACCCATGTTGGATAAAACTAGCAGCAGCAAACTCTGTGTGAAGTTAGCCGACCGTTACAGAGCACGGAGTGTATGAGCTGTGCTGCAGCGGTGCGGCGATGACGTCATCCCAGTAGACGAGTGTGTAGAAAGCTTCCTATAAGTCCCCTGATAGCCCCAGATAACAACAACACGGCAGCTCTGAGCTAACAGTGCAATAGTGCGTGTTCATTCATTCATTGGTCTTAAAATATTGGTGAAATAAAGACAGATAATGCCTTATTTAGAGGCTGTATTGTCTCTGCCCTGTTCTCTCCCGTTATATGGAAATACGCCGATCTCCAGTGATCTAAATATCTTCCGAAGGACGCCGACTTTCACCAAACTGTTATCGGTGAGTAGATGAAGGTATTTTATGCCAGAAATAAGGTCCAGGTTTTAAAAAACCAAACTTCTCCTTTAAGACATAGCGGCTGTTTTTGTTTTGTCCAACTCGCTCCACCCCCCCTTGGCTCATGCTTTCCTTTTGACTCCCCAGAACATACCGACGTCCACAGGGCAGGGAACACATCGGTCATCCAGCCTTTTAGGAAAATGTGCTCCCAAAGCTGTAAAACAAGTTCCACGGTCATCAAAAAAATATTTACAAATAAGTAACAAATGGAAGAGCATCTCTGGCTCAATTCTTCTCTTTAACTTTACAGTTTAAATCCTGATAAAGTGGCAGATAGATAATATCCAACCATTTCTATTGCAGCCCCAAACCCATTGGTTCCAGATAAATCCTTACAGTATAGTCAGAAGAACTCTTCATTGATCATGTTCAAAGTAATATCCTAAAACCAGTGTCAACTGTAGTCCAGAATATTCACATTAGAAACCATCAAATGGACCTATTGGACAACACAGATGAGAGTAGACTTTAGTCTTGTAACTATAAGAAATCAAACTTATTCTTGAGTTATTCTCACAGCTTTCATCAGACTCACACTACCACATTTGTCATCACCATAATAGCAACTTGCATCTTTTGTGTTGCAGACCAAATGACCCGGCAAGCCTAAAATATCTGCGTTTCCATCGTAGCTGCGAGCCTTTGTCAGTCTTATTCTGCACAGATGAAGCGTTGTTTTTGTTCGTGAGGGGAACAAAGACATATCAGTTTAGTAATCAAAGCACATTGGCTGGTACTTGCAGTGACACTGATATAAATAGAACCTTTGTGAGCCACAAACTTCTTAGTTCCAGTTCTCTTTTTGTCCCTTTGGTAGGCTTTAAAATCTCACACAGGATCATGTAAGTAACACTGATGACTCCCTTTGAAGATTATGTTTGAGATTGGTTCGAAACCTAATGAAATTATGAACATTTGAGATAATTGTTTTTTAGAAATGTTCAGTGGCTGCACAATCGTAGTGGCAACAGAACGCTCCAGCTGTCTTGTGTAGAAAATATGATGGACATTAAATCTCACATCCTTCCACTCCTTCTGTCCAATGACAAGCTGTGACATCAAATAGCCACATAACCTGCGATCCAATCAAACATTCCCTTTCCACGAAAACCACACCCACCAACCCCTCCCGCCTCATCCTGCACCGTCATGGTGCTCGCTCTGGATGCAGTTGTCATGGAGATGGAAAAGAGCTCGGCGTCCACTAGTGGCACTGTTACCATGGAAATCTCCAGCGCTGCAACAGCCTCGGCGGAGCGGGCGGAACCTGAGGAGTCTGTTCAGCACCATGGACAACACCGCACCGGAGCTGCATTCCAGCACAGAAACTATCGAATGCTGATCGTGATCGGAGAGATTCCCACCGGCCACCACCTCGAAGCTGCCAGGGAACAGATCACACAAGGTGAGCCTGCGGAGGAGAGCTCAGACGGGGGGGCTGCAGACGCCCCGCTCAAGCTCTGTCGATCTGTTAAATTCAACTAACTGTTCGGAAAGATTTATTTTGCAGCAAAAGTGTAACTCTGTCCCAAAACTGTTGCTTATACTTAACTAAAAGGTAGAATAAAGTGCATATTTAATGGAGTGAAATGTAAAATATGCTGATTCTGAATCAGTTCTGGGTACTTTGTACACTGCTCGGTGCCACGACATCATGTTTTAGACATCCAACAAGTTACCCCAGTACAAATCTTCACCAAAAATGATATTGTCAGAGTAAAAAAACTCATCCAGTTTACCTTGAAATGTGGTGGAGTTAACTGGAAAAACCTTGGATGTACAGCTGAATACTGCACAATCTGATTCCTGCAGCTCTCCAGTACATCTTTGGATTTAAATGGACAAAGATTTGAATGTTAAAACCAGCAGAACATTCTTTATTATGAGCAAACTGCAGGACGAAGCTGTAATGCTGCCGACTGCACTAGAAAAAATGCCCCTCCAAAAATAAGTAAAAAAACAACAAATACAAGACGTTTTTGCTTGAAATAAGTAAAAAAATCGGCCAATGGAACTAGTGAAAATCGGCTTGTCAAGATTTCTTGAAATAAGATGTGATATTTGGGACTTTTGAGATAAAAGTGATCTTGAAATTAGCTTAAAAACCTCTTCAAATGTAAAAAAAAAGCTTGTTTCATGTGAAATATGACTCAAAATAAGATGTTTTCAAGACTTTTTCACTTAACAAGATATTCAAGATGTATTGTATTAAAACAAGTCCCTATATCTGGCTGAAAGTGTACTTGTTAGGCAGTTGTGTCTTATATTAAGTGTAATGAGATACTCAATGAGACAAATATACTTGGTAAGATTTAGATTTTTTCTAGTGTAACAACTTCAGCCTCCTATGTAAATGTAAATGTACTTTATTTATACAGCCCTTTACAGACAATCCTTACGATGTACCAAAGTGCTTTACGGTAGGTAATAAATAAAGAGAAGAATAAGTAAAAACATATTCGTATTATCTATACGTATATTATACTGCTTATTTCCGTAAAGGTATAATCATCCACATGCAGGAGCTTCTTATAAAGATTCCACCGTTACACTCTTTACTGTGTCCACAGTGTTTCCTTTGGTATAAAACCAAGCAGAAAATAGAAATATGTGATGTCTTTTCGGTTTGAGACGGCGGAGTCAGATGTTGTGCATTTCCCTTTCTCAGGTCTGCGCTCCTGGAACGTTGATCTGTCCGTTTTTGACCTGAATAAGGAGCTGCAGCTGTTTGAGACCAGACACACCGCTCAGTTTTCCTCTCAAGTCAAAGGTGAGCTGGAGTTCATTGAATTCGAAAGCACTGTGTTTGTGCGGCACGTTTCTTACTGTCCGGGGACAGTTATTGGCTTTCGTGGTGAATCTGGATGGAGGAATTGTTCGATTGTTTGCACTCGTCTGCAGAGACGCTCTTTTCAGTCTGAGTTGTTCTGCTTTGCGTCTCTTGTCCTCTTTTTTTAATGAAACACAATCTCATTTTGTTTTCTGTGATGGAGTCTTTCAGACTCATGGCCTCACTCCAGAGGACACTGATCATCTGTGTCACAGTCGTTCTCCACATGATGAGTGAATTAAGCTGGATGTGTCACTTTAAAGGGATAGTTCGCCTCTTTTGACATGAAGCTGTATGACATCCCATATCAGCAACATCATTTATGAACATCTTCTTACCCCCTGCTGCGTCCTGTGAGCCGAGTTCCAGCCTCGTTTTGGCGTTGACGAAAGTAGTCCGGCTAGTTGGCTAGGGCTTAAAAAATAAAGCGTTTTGCTTCTCAAAACAATATGCGTTCAACAGAGTAATACATTTGCATCACAAAATGGTTCTCCAGGAAAAAGTCAGACCTCACAATCGCTTGGCCCTATTTTCTCTCCCTTCGTATCACTGCCTGCTGTGCAGACCGTGCAGACCGAAGTGCAGACCGAGCAGCAAACACCGTAATGCTACGTGTACACCAAGAGCGACCTCCGGCTGGAGAAGCTTCGCTTGTGAATTTGCTTTGGTAGCTTTGTTCGCTCGTGACGTCACATTTAGAATGTTCAATTCTTAAAGGCCCCGCGGCTGTGCAGCACCCCCGTGAGAAAAGAACATGAGGAAAGAGAGGGCAGGGACACGAATAAACGTGTTGTTATTTACAATTTGTAACACAAAATATACATCACGTTACAAATTATGTAAAACTACATTAGGAACACCTGAGAAGAGCAGGAATAGCAGAGGCAGCGGTGAAAAATAAACTAAATTAGAAATAAAATCCAAAATAAATCTGAAATAAAACTTAATTGCAGTGAGAAAGGTATGCGTGGGGTTACTACACTATTGTATTGAAGCACTCGAGACGGCAATTGCAACAGTCTCAGGATTAAACGACTATTGTTTGGATAGGAACTAAAGTTTACACGTCTGTTTCCGCGAACCCCGCGGATTGTCGGACCCCTACAATCTGTGGATTGTCATTGGTTTTCGCCGAAACGCGTCATAGCTCATTACCATAAAGTTAGCTTGAGTTTAATCGCTGGAATCCGCTCTGGTAGCGCAGGTAGCTCACCCTCCATAGAGAAATAATGATTTCCGGCGCTCAGGTAGCGTAGGTCGCTCTTGATGTACACGCAGCATAACAGGCGCAGCTGTTGGCAGGTGGCGATTTTCACTAGTTCCATTGGCAGATTTTTTTGCTTATTTCAAGCAAAAACGTCTCGTATTTGTTGTTTTTTTACTTATGTTTTGAGGGGCATTTTTTCCAGTGCAGTAACTTCGTCAACACAGTTAGGACGTCTCATCTTTGGAGAGCCTTAAGCTGAAAGAAGAGACAGAAGGGTTGTGTGATTTCCCAGATTATAAAACTATTCCTTTAAATGTGGTGATGAGGCAGGAAGGATTAACCTCGAACAAAGGCTGGAACAGAGGGAAACAGCTGGCCTGAGTCTCCGAAAACACTAAAAAAAAACAGCCAGTTGCCCTCAGAACTTCATCGATTAACCAATAACAACCTGAGGATTAATTTTAAAAGCTGTCTAAAACTAAAAAAGGTTTTCAGCAAACTAAACTGCCCACCAAAACATATTCTGCATGGTTTGGTTTTTTCAAAGTTATTAGAATGTCTTGAAAGGCTCGTGTGACGTCACGATGGGTTAAAACAGGGATGCAGCAGATGGCGTTTAATTGGTTTATCATCCAACTCTTTAAGGGAAAGTAAATAGATATAATTCTCTGAACCCTTGTGCCTCCATGTAAAATGTGTAAATACATTTTTAAGCTTATGAACATTAAAGTCGAACAGTGTTATTCTACTTTGTTAGGAACAGTTTTTGTCATACATGAACCCATCTCTGCATCCTCTCAGGGTCTCAGATCTCTGTTTCCCGCTGAAAAAAATGTTCCACTGAGCCGGAATAGATCAACAGTTTCACCATATTTCACCATCTCCCCAATGAAATAGCCCGTGTTCTGACTCTCTTTGTTTTGCTTGGCTCGGCTCCAGTTTTTCTGATATTTCATGAATAATTCAGCATTTTCCATTAATTATTTTCCTGATAAAAGATCAATTATCACTTCAACAGTTGACGGCTTTCTTTTGTCTGTTCAAGGTCCCTCCTGTTTCCAGCTGTCTAAACCCTCCTTCCCTCCCAGTCGATACACTTTTCCACCTTATCTCGCCCCTTTGTATCCTCGGCTGTATCTCCATCCACTCTGATGTGAGGATTTCACATTTCAGTCCTGCTAAAGACAAACAAAAGAGAGCATTATCTCTCATTATCTCGAGACTGGTTGGACCGTGCAACCATGTGCCATATACTCCAGACAACTATGGGTTCTGTTGTTGTTATAAACATCTGCAGCTCATCCAGAACGCTGCTGCTGGAGTTTTAACCCGGACTGAGAGATCTGAACACATCACAGCAGCTTTAAAATCTTTCCTCTGGCTTCCAGTCAGTCACAGAATAGATTTTAAAAGCCTGCTGATGGTTTACAAATCCCAGAACGGTTTAGGCCCCAGAATGCATCTGCGATCTGTTCAGAGAATATAAAGCCAGCAGAGCTCTTTGATCCAAGGACTCAGGTCAGCTGGTCCAGTCCAGAGTCCAGACTAAACATGGAGAAGCAGTATTTAGCTGTTATGCTGTAAACAAGTGGAACAAACTGCCAGTGGAGATTAAACTTTCACCAAATGGAGACATTTTTAAATCCAGGTTAAAGACATTTCTGTTCTCATGTGTCTATGCATGAAATCTGCACGATATCTTTGAATTTATCTGGACTGATTTTATTTGTTTCTCTTTATATTCTTTTATGTATTTTAATGCTTCTTCCACTCCCTGCTGCAATGATTTTATTTTATGTGAAGCACTTTGAATTGTTTTGTACATGAAATGTGCTATATAAATAAATTTGACTCGACTGTAAACACAGTTGAAAAATACTACAAGAAGTTCAACATTCTCCCTTGAGATATTTAAGCATCTATTGACTGGGACTGCAGAAGCATTAGCAGATAGTCGCTCAGACGGCTGGGAGACTGAGGAGCGTTTAAAGAAAAGTTAACTGGAAAAAGAAAAACTTTATTTTTTAGTTTGAGAACCTGACTTTTCAATTCAAAGATTCATATAAACACCCAAAAATAAACCAAACATCTCTCCAATCGGATGAAACTTCAGTGAGTCGGGATGTGATTATTTCATTGGTTTGTTACACTAACGCAGCTCTGTATCACCTGCAAAATAACGGAGAAAACACTTGTCATGATTACAAACCTGCTTTTTTGAAGTAACGTAACACAGCTTATCCATGCACCGTCTTACTTTAACCTTTAAATAGTCGTTACTTAGTGATGTCATCGGGAAAAGCTCCATCTGAGAGCTGCTTCTCTAGTTAACGCCGCTTTCACTGACCACGATTGACTTTTTCCAACAAAAGAAGTCTGATTTCTGAGTTGGTAACTTGGGATGACTGAGACGATGACTTGTCATAGTCTCTTTTAGATAAAATTCAAAGTTTACTCATTTTTCCAGTAGCATTTAACTCAAAGTACCACTTCCCTTGGTACAAATGTGTTGTACTCACGAAGAAAATCACAAATAAATCCTATTTTTTCAAGTTTTGTCTTGACAAAAGTAAAGTATTTAATATTAGGCGGTGCTTCGTGCATTCATCCAGCACTTGCTTAAGTTTTCTCCTCTTTCATTAATATTAATGTCATCAAGTCTCAGTCCTGGTTTGTTCTGTATGATCTGCATTTTCTGCTTGTTTTTCTGACTGTGTTGATTTAGACAAAGCTTAAACCGCATTAATGATGTTTTCCAAAGGGTATTCTGGTTGAGTTTAATTTGGGTATTCAGAGAATCAGAATAGAACCGCTGTGTGATTTCCTCTGTTGCTTTTTCTCAAGGCAAAGACTGAGGAATGAGAAATCAGAAAAAGGTATTTTTATATATATATATATGCAGTGTGTAGAGTGAGGCTATTTCAGCCTGTAAAAAAAAGATCAGCTGTTCCCCTGACAGTAAACAGGTTCAAGAGGCCACATTGCCCCGAGGCGTCGGCTTCAAAGAGGCTGACATCAAGATGCAGCTCAGCACCAGCAAACGTCTCTCAATGGAGGCTGATTCTGGAATGAGAGGCGGATTATACCATCTTTGTTTGCGCTAATTAAGGAGCACGTCAGCTTTATCCTTTTAAACACCAGGAAAGGTTTTGTCATTCATCTGTGGCTATGGCTGGGCTCTTATTCTCTTATTGACGTCGGTGGTTTGAGTAGAAATAAGGGAAGTGAAGCTCGAATCAATTTTTTTGTATCCAGGAGGAGGAGGAGGAGGAGGAGATAGCTCGATGCAGGGGTGAGATTCTCAGCGGTTATTGAACAATAAACATTTGCTGTCCCTATTTCAAGATTTCATCCAGCTTTTCCAAGAAATAACGTGCTCCTGTTATCTGGTGTGCAGAGAGCAAGTCTGATTGGATCAAGCTCCGGTTCAGCTGCTGCCGGATGAGCTGGGATGAAACACGGGCTCAGTGTAAAGGTCACAGAGGAAAATTGATCCGGTCCACGCAGGAAAAATTGTCTGTGAGGAGAAGGGTTTTTATCTTTTGAGCCATCCTCCAGTGGCTCCTGTTCATGGCGGTGATGCTCAGAGGGGTTTAGAGACTCTCCTGTCGTTTGTATTTACCTTTCGGGAAAGTCTCTCCCGGCGCTCGCTGTGTGTTTACACGGACTGCCCGTCACACTGCAGCTCCTCCTCGCCTGTGACTGGAATACTAATACGCAGCTGGTGGGGGAGTGCACAGTCATCATGGCTGACAAGCTCAGACACAAAGAACACAAAGGAAAATCTATAGGATCGAGACTTACAGCTCAAGATACGCATCATTTCCAGGGCTGGGCAACGATTAAAATGTTTAATCTAATTAATCACATGATTTCCCTGATTAATCACGATTAATCGCATTTGTACGCAAAATCCAAAAATGAATCCAAAAGTAGCGTATAGCTTTTAGCCTTTGGTTTTATTTTAAATATGCTGCCATTTGCAATGGAAAAAATGCCCCTCCAAAAATAAGTAAAAAAACAACAAATACGAGACGTTTTTGCTTGAAATAAGCAAAAAAAATCTGCCAATGGAACTAGTGAAAATCAGCTTGTCAAGATTTCTTGAAATAAAATGTGATATTTGGGACTTTTGAGATAAAAGTGATCTTGAAATTAGCTTAAAAACCTCTTCAAATGTCAAAAATGTCATATGATATGTGACTCAAAACAATTTGTTTTCAAGACTTTTTCATTTAACAAGATATTCCAGATGTATTGTCTTCAAACAAGTCCCTATATCTGGCTGAAATGGTACTTGTTAGGCAGTTGTGTCTTATATTAAGTGTAATGAGATATTTTGACTAGAAATGACACAAATATATTTGGTAAGACTTTGATTTTTTCCAGTGTGAATGAAAGTGCCATAACATTTGTTGTGCAAACACACTTTTAACATCAGCATCTTTCTGTAGTTTTTATGTAGAAGCCTCGCTCCACTGTCTGTTTCCTTGAATGACTTGCTGCTATCAGTTGTGTGTTTTGCCTTTAAGTGATATTTTAGACTGGAACTACTATGCTGAGAAGACGATTCAACTTGGCAGTGTTTACAGATGACTTTGGTTCTGTCGACTCCGCCGTCTGGAAGAACTTTAACATGAAAATGGCCGAGTAAAAGTTCCGTACCCTTCTCCATGTTTGGTGGATCCGCCGATTACTTTCTTTTCCTGTTCCACAGCAGACAGCAGCAGACTTTTACAAAATAAAAGCCTGTGAGCAACAGACTTTTACAAAATAAAACAAATGATAAAACAGGGGTGGTTTGTGGCGTAGTGGGTTGAGCAGGCGCCCCATGTACAGAGGCTATAGTCCTCGTTCAAGTCCTGCATCGGATGGCCCTGTGCTGCATGTTGTTCCCTCTTCTCTCTGCCCCCTGCTTCCTGTCTCTCTGAACTTTCTTATCCATTAAAGGCACAAAAGCCCCAAAAATATATATATATATATATATATATATATATATATATATATATATATATATATATATATATATATTTTTTTTTTTTTAAAAACCTACATTAATGCACGATAAAATATTTATCAGCGTTAAATAACTAACGAGTTAACATTTAAGATCTCCCCTGAGGCCATGCAGTGGTTCACTTCCTACCTGCAGGATAGGGAGCAGTGTGTGAGAGTGGCCCAGGACAAATCCTCTCAGAGAAACATCTCAATGGGCATACCTCAGGGCTCCATACTAGGGCCACTGGTTTTCAGTCTCTTTATAAACGATCTGCCTTTGATTTGCCCAGGTGTCCGCTGCCAACTTTACGCGGACGATGCAGTTTTTTATGCAGCCACAAAGACACCAGAGCAAGCTGCAGATGTTTTATCAGCATGCATGGCTGAGGTTAGTCAGTGGCTCTTCAAAAATCAATTAGTCCCTAATCTTACAAAAACAGTCTCTATGTGTTTTTCAATCAGAAAACAAAAATTAGATCAAAATTTTAAAATAGTTTTTCAAAATTGCAAAATACAACAGGTAAATGAAATGAAATATTTAGGATTGGTTCTTGACCCACAACTAAAATTTGATGCACACATAAAGAAAATATCCAAAACAATTCAAAGAAATATAAATTGCTTTAGACTTATTAGGCACTTCATTCCAAACCAGGCGGCCCTGCTGTACATGCATGGGATGATATTTTCTCATATCTCCTACTGCATGACAGCATGGGCCCAGGCAGCTCCCTCAGCCACAAAGCGCATTGGTTCACTTTACAATCAAGCACTCAAAATTATGGACAGAAAACCAATCCGTTATCACCATTGTCAAATCCTCTACAAACATAATTTGTTGAGCTTTGACAGTTTTAGCAATTTGTGTTTTCTCAAATTATTTTTTAAATGCTTTCACAATTTGGCTCCAGAACCACTCAGGGAATTTATAAAGAGACCAAACAGCAGCAGGACAACAAGAGGCAGCTCCAACCACAACTGTACAATCCCTAAGTGCAGAACATCGTTTGGACAGTCGGTCTTTTCTTTCAAAAGCTGTAAACTCTGGAACTCACTGCCCACAGATATTAAGTCCATCAGTGAGTTTAAATTGTTCACCTTTAAACTTAAATGTTGGCTTAAAACAAACCAAAACTGTACACACTTGTAAAAATGTGAGAGTGAATGAATGAGATGAAAGTTTGAACTGCACTGTTGTATTTATAGATTAAGGTTCTTATGTAAATTAATGTCTATTTTAGGTTTATTTTAATGTCTATTTTAGGTTTCTATTTTAGGTTTATTTTAATGTCTATTTTAGGTTTCTATTTTAGGTTTATTTTAATGTCTATTTTAATTTTGTGTCAGCATAGAAAAGCCTAACCAGGGACGGGAGTTGCAAATTAGCACTTGTTGCTAAACTCTATATGCATCACATCAGCTACAAGCTTGGATTTGTAGCTATGTCCGATTGTATTGTCCCTGTCAAATAAACTAAGAAAAAAAAAAAAAAAAAACGCAACAATAACGAGTTAACTCGCCCAGCCCTAATCATTTCTTATCTTTGCTGTCACCAAATGTCTCGGTTGACCATGTGTGGTCATTCCTGACTGACTTCTTCCCAGTTAACCCAGCGGCACGGCTCAGAGTTTTCACTCGATCATTTCATGTATTTTATCTGCTGGAACAGCGGCAGGGAAATCTGTGATGAGGATTTTCTCCACTGAAAAAGCTCAGGCAGCAGACATGCAGGCAGTGACCTCCCTGATGGGCAGCACATGCTCTGAAGGACAGCCGGTGCCCTCGGGTCTTTCATGGCATCCCGGGGGCCTTGTTCCGCCCCCCCCCCTTCAGCTCTGCGTTCACCAGACAGACAGACACAGCGTAGGGCCATCAGACATGAGTGACTCACCTTGTCTGACCAGGTTTTCAGGGTAGCTGTGATGGGATTCACCTGTGTAATCAGAAAAAAAACACTGCATTTTGGGCTTAAAACCTGAGTACTGTACAGTAACATTAACACTGACCCCCACTTTCTAACCACGGCTGCACAAATCAATCAAATCAAGTCACTAATGCTAATCTTCACAGGGATTTCTGGGTCTGCAGCTGACTATCTAAACTCATTCATACAGACTTACTGCCCCCCCTCTGGACTACTGCATTCCTCTTGTGAATATCATCCTACTGCCTTTCAGATGCATGAGGCTCAATTCTCAATTCAGAGTGCCTGCATGAAGTTGGAACAAGCTAGCATAATGCTATCAGAGCAGGGGGCGTCCGCCTCTCCCTTTGTGAATCTCTTAAAGATTCCTCTCCTTACATCTCTAACACCTTAACACACCCAACTCACACTTCATTTGCACTTCTTTACCCACTTGTACTCATACATTTGAATAGATTTAGCACTTGGCTGCGGTTTCTTACTGCAGTTAAGTCTGAACGTTGCTCCTGACTTAAAGGGATAGTTCGCCTCTTTTGACATGAAGCTGTATGACACCCCATATCAGCAATATCTTTGTATATATTTATGAACATTTTCTAACCCCCTGCTGCGTCCTGTGAGCAGAGTTCCAGCCTCGTTTTGGTGTTGATGAAGGTAGTCCGGCTTGTTGGCTGGGGTTTAAAAAATAAAGCGTCTTGCTTCTGAAAACAATGGTCCCCTTCGAATTCCGAATTCCTAGCCTGGGAATTCCCATGCTGCTTTGCGCGCGATTTCATTGACACTGCAAAGTCAGCCTGGAAACCACCGCCCTTATTTTTGCCGGAGTTAGGGAACCAATCACAGAACGGGGGGGCAGCAAGACGATGACGACGTCTATGCGTGACACCGAAGCTTGTAGAGTGTCAATCCAACATGGCAGCGGACACAACGCTACCGTTCGATGCAGCCTTAGAAAGTGTTTTAAGTAGCTTAGAACGCAAGTTTACTTAAAAAAGAGCAAAATTTGGCGTTGAAAGATTTCATTGGTCGAATTTCTGTCGCTCTACATACGTCATCTGGTATAAGTAATACAATTGGCAATGAATCGCACGCAAAGCAGCATGGGAAGAACTAGACGCCATTTGATAGACATTCGTAGCGTCCAATAAACGGCTCTAGGCATTCGTAAACCACGCCTCAAATACGAGAAAATGCACACCTAGTTCCCAGACCACCATCTCATCGAGATGTGGACGCGTCAGCCAGGCTAGCCCTTACCCAGGGGAACTGTTTCAGTCTACATTCCCACATGAGTCGGGACCTGAAAGGGACTGATGCGACGCAGCCGTCTGCGACAGCGACGAGTTACTTTAGCGCCACATTCAACAACAAAACAGAACAAAACAAAACCTGGTAAAAGTAAGGAGAGAAGAAAAAAACACCACCAAGAAGCTAACATGGAGAGCGGGGAGGCCACCGTGTTTATGGTCTGCATGATGGTGATATTAATCATGGACGATCACATCGGGCGTCTAACATGGAGGCTGGCAGAGCTCACAGAGAGAGTCAGGAGACGCAGGATGGAGCGCAGGCCATACTTCTTGGTTTCATGAAGGAAGGAGAGCAGAGCGCCGCAGACAAAGGAGACCACGTGGAGGTTTAACTTATTAAACACACGCAGGTTGTGTCCGTGTCGTATGAGGAAACATTTCAGCCTGACAACATGACAAGGGGCGGAGCTACCAACCACCAAACACCTCCGTCAGATGTGTTCCTATGGAAACCAGAACAGACCCAGCTGAGGAGAAGGAGCTGAAATGGTTCCAGACCTTAGGGCCGTGTTCCAGAGTTCCTGTTTGTGCGAATGAGGGAAAAAACGTCTCCGTTCCTGAAAAGGTTCTAGGCACTGCAGAAGGGAATGAGGCTATTATGTGTTCAAAAGAGTAATACATTTGCAAAATCGTCCCTCCAGAAAAAGTCAGACCTCACAATTGCTTCGCCCTATTTTCTCTCCCTTAGTATCACTGCCTGCTGTGCAGACCGAAGTGCAGACCGAGCAGCAAACACTGTAACAGGCGCGGCTGTCGGCAGCCATTTGTGGGGATGATACTTCAGAGGACAAACAAAAGACCTATTTGTTGTTTTAATTGGAGGATCTGTCAGAGTAATTTTGTGTTAAACACTTTCCATCAGTACTCAGAAGCCAGATGTTGGACTGGAGTCTTCGGGCAGGTGACCAGGTGCCGGCTGACAGACTGAGGACCTCTGCTGGCTGGAAAGGGTGAAGCATGGGAAACAAACAAACAACACAGATAATATACTGGACAGAAAATGTCATTCAGCTGCTCTTAAAGGATAAGACCGGTTTTTTGACATTGGGCCCTTGATTTCACATTATAACATGATGTTCTACTCACCCCTGCTTGTTGTTGGTCATTTGGAGCTGTTCCGAAGATATTCGCGAGGCGTCTGGCTGCTCTCTTGAGATATTCGGCCATGAAACGGTTTCCTATGGGCAAGCTTATACAGGCACAAACTATGCTGTTTATAATTTATTAATTACTCTACACTAGCACTGATAACGTGGAGGTGCGTCGCTTACTTAAAAAAATCCGGGTTACTAATTTTGAATTTTAGCCGAATGAATAAATAGGCAGCAGGTCTGTGGGCTGTCTGTGGTAGTAGCACGATGATGACGTCAGTAACACCCACTTTACGACAAAAAAATCAAAATTACCTAACCCGGATTTTTTTAAGTAAGCGACGCACCTCCATGTTATCAGTGCTAATGTACAGTAATTAATAAATTATAAACAGCATAGTTTGTGCCTGTATAAGCTTGCCCATAGGAAACCGTTTCATGGCCGAATATCTCAAGAGAGCAGCCAGACGCCTCGCGAATATCTTCGGAACAGCTCCAAATGTTCAACAACAAGCAGGGGTGAGTAGAACATCATGTTATAATGTGAAATCAAGGGCCCAATGTCAAAAAACCGATCTTATCCTTTAACTCTTCATCGACAGTCTTTAGCATCACGTTAGCATGCGTTATTACCAGGATTGGCTTTGCTTTCCAATTTGAATTCCACAGAACACTTAAAAAAAGCTGCTATTTCCAGTGACCAACAGCATATGGATTATTTAAAGATATCAAATGGCTACGGCTGAAGACGTAATGACCATAAACAGCATAGTAAGTTTCAAGTTATTCATTCATCAATTATGCAAAAACACGAGAATGTCACCCGAAACCTTGGTGCTCTTTCGGTCCAGCTTAAAGCCCTCTGCGGCCTCCTTCTGGCTCCGGGAAGACGCCGGCAGGTTGTGAAGTATCGACACACTTCTGAGCCTCTGACGTCAGGATGAAATGAAAACTATTGACACAAATGTCAGAGGTGCATCCATCACTGCACGTCGATTTCTTCTCAGACTCTCGGACCGCTCACATCACACCATTTTCCAGGCTCGGAGACAGTCCGGCAGCATTAAAGACGGCGTTCCATCCCTTAGAGAGGGGGAAGATGAGGAGGAAGAGAGACGGGGGGTGGGAGGATGAATGCAGCTGTCACCCACATGGAGCAATTAACAAAGACTCGGTGGACCTGCGCTGCAGATTGATGGCATGTAAACAAAACCTGGTAGCATCAGAGAGCTCTCCAGGGAAATGTCGTCGATGGTGGCCGTTAAGGTAGATGTTGTGTTTTAGCTCTGTGTTCACACATATCAGCACAATCTGTCACATGATTGTGCCTTTACAAATGAAACAGTTAGACTGAACACCAGCTGGGCTGTTTTACACGGGTTACTCTGAGTTTATGACTCAGTCATTTTGTTGTCTTCCTGCAGGTTCTCTTTAAACTTTTCATGTCGTTCTATCGGCGAGGTGAGAACTCTTCATGTTGAATTATGTTCAAATCCGGTGAGTTTTTTCTACATCACTGCTGGAGTGTTCGTGCCAGTATTTCACAGCTGCAGCAGCGGAAGTATGACGTCGTCCTCCAGGAGGAACTAACAAAAGTATTAGGGCTGGGCGAGTTAACTCTTTATTGTCGCGTTAACTCGCTAATTATTTAACGCCGACAAATATTTTATCACGCATTAACGCAGGTTTTATTATATTTTTTAAATATATATATTTTTTTTTTAAATTTGGGGGCTATTGTCCCTTTAATGGATAGGAAAGTTCAGAGAGACAGGAATCAGGGGGAAGAGAGAGGGGGAACGACACGCAGCACAGGGCCGTCCGATGCAGCGAGGACTATAGCCTCTGTACATGGGGCGCCTGCTCAACCCACTACGCCACGGACCCCCCCTGTTTTATTATTTATTTTATTATTGTAAAAGTCTGTTGCTCACAGGCTTTTATTTTGTAAAAGTCTGTTGCTGTCTGCTGCGGAACCGGAAAAGAAAGTAATCGGCGGATCCACCAAACCTGGAGAAGGGTACGGAACTTTTACTCGGCCATTTTCATTTTAAAGTTCTTCCAGACGGCGGAGTCGACAGAACCAAAGTCATCTGTAAACACTGCCAAGTTGAATTGTCTTCTCAGCGTAGTAGTTCCAGTCTAAAATATCACTTAAAGGCAAAACACAACTGATAGCAGCAAGTCATTCAAGGAAACAGACAGTGGAGCGAGGCTTCTACATAAAAACTACATAAAGATGCTGATGTTAAAAGTGTGTTTGCACAACAAATGTTATGGCACTTTCATTCATATGGCAGCACATTTAAAATAAAACTAAATGCTAAAAGCTATACACTACTTTTGGATTAATTTTCATTAATATTTCCACCCAAAACCAGCACGTGTTCTCTTCTGGTTTCCTCCCACAGGCTGATTCTAAATCGTTTGTTGGTGTTGGTCCTGTGATGACTGATGACTACTTCTGCACCTTTAGTTTTCATAAAAACATCGTTTTCAGATTACATTTGGGGCATTTCTGCCTTAATAAGTGAACTAAATGTGGGAAGCTAAACACCAAAGAAGGTTTTTACTGTCATTTTAAACAAACAGGTGACCCCAAAGCTGCTCTCTAATCAGTCTCTTGATATTCCAGCTAAATCCCACCCGGCAGCTGTAGGGTTAAAGATGCAGAGCCTGAACGTTGTGTCTTTATGTCTGAGCATTTCCTTGTGCTCGTGCATCTGGAGTGGCAGCTTATAGAGTAGCAGAGGGATCACATATATCACAGGTGACGTGCAAATCGACTCCTCTGCAAACTCACACACGGGTTTTCACAGAGTGTGACAGACAGAACTGGAGGCTGAATTTGGCGGGCTCGGACAGAAATGAGTGATGAGGAGGCTGTCGAGGGAAAGAGGCTCGCACGTGTGCATCTGCCTCTTCATTCTGCTCACGTACACACAACAGCGAAGCTGGCAGGAAAGCTTAAAGGGATAGTTCGCCTCTTTTGACATGAAGCTGTATGACATCCCATATTAGCAAGATTATTTATGAACATTTTCTTACCCCCTGCTGCGTCCTGTGAGCAGAGTTCCAGCCTCGTTTTGGCGTTTACAAAGGTAGTCTGGCTAGTTGGCTGGGGTTTAAAAATTAAAGCGTTTTGCTTCTCAAAACAATATGCGTTCAAAAGAGTAATACATTTGCATCACAAAATCGTTCTCCAGGAAAAAGTCAGACCTCACAATCGCTCGGCCCTATTTTCTCTCCCTTCGTATCACTGCCTGCTGTGCAGACCGAGCAGCAAACACCGTAACAGGCGCGGCTGTCGGCAGCAGGCAGCAGGCAGTGATACGAAGGGAGAGAAAATAGGGCCAAGCAATTGTGAGGTCTGACTTTTTCCTGGAGAACCATTTTGTGATGCAAATGTATTACTCTTTTGAACGCATATTGTTTTGAAAAGCGAAACGCTTTATTTTTTAAACCCCAGCCAACTGGCCGGATGAAGCTAAATAACTTAACCTTTTTGTGCTCAGTCATTGACTTGTAATAATTTAAATCTTTTATATAATGTTGACAATAGTAGCAGAATGCATAATGACACATTCATTGTTAATGGTGCAGTATTATATTTGAAAAGGAGAGAAATCTCACATAAGTAAGCTGCACTTAACCATGTTTGACAACTGGTTATGCTTTTCTAAGTCATGTTTTCCTAAACTTCAATAAACACTTGACTTGGATTTATATGCTGTCATTTTAATTACATTCTTTAGAATGAAAATTGAATGAATCTTATCATTAAGAGCTTATGTGTTTACTTATTTCATAGAATCCTGGAACAATATGAGGAAAATAAATAAATAATGGTTCAGGTGTAATATTAACTGATTGCCAAATTATGCAAAAAATAACAAAATAATTAAATTATTACAACAAATCATGCTACCTAGACAAATATACCTCAGTCCTATGGACTTTTATGGTACTTATGGACATAACGGGGGGGAATTGCAGAGTCCCTTTGGTTATTTGGCAGACCAAATAACCCCTCGACTCTGCGTTGTGTTTATTTAAGGAAGACAAGGAGTTTCTGGACGATTGGACATTTTATTTCCTGCGTGGGAACATAACAGATTTGCATCAGTGCCATCGGTTCAGCTTCGCACAGCACACTCTGATGCAGCTTTCACAGACTGGAAATTGCACTACCTTAAAAAAATGTCAGGAGCCGCCACTGCTAGTGTGGGATGTTAAACAGCTTCATGTCAAAAGAGGCGAGCTATCCCTTTAAGGGGGAAAAGGGCAGTGCAGAGAGTGTGCAGAGTAATGGAGACGGATACATCAGGGGCTGCAGAGTCAGCACGAGTAGTTTCAGAGTGTGACGACCGAATCACACCGATATTGACTAAACTTTCCCTTCTGTAATCATTAAGTTTTTTCCCTCTCTTGTGGGATTATGAACCAACAGAAGGGCTGGTTATGATTCCTCTCCCACGCTACATGCGCTCGGTTGTTTTTTTTCCATTCGCTGCTTAGTTTTCACTTTCAGTGCTCAGTCCCATGATTGACCAGCATACGGTATTCACGTGATAATTAAGGAGTTTGGTTTTGGTTCTGTTCTGTGGATTTGTTTGTAGTTTATTGTTAATTTGTGCAGTAAAAAAGTTTAATTGAAATACTCAAATGTAAAAGTGGTTTTGTCACAGAATAAATGGAAATAATTAGGCAATTATAAGGTCTCTCGTAAAAACACTGAAAGCAAAAGGGTTTTAAACACATAAACCATGATTTTTCTTTTCCAAAGTTATGGTAAAATATAGACTACAAAAGATCCTAAATAAAGATCTGTTTGGGAGTCGAAAGAGCCGGCTCTTCTTTGGGAGCCGAGTCAAAAGAACCGGCTCTCGGAAAAGAGCCGAACTTCCCATCACTACTATCGATCTCTGCCGGAGAAGGATCCAGATTTACGGCCAATCACTGCCGTTAAAAGCCCCACCTGCAGGTCACAGCAGCGGGCAGGAAGCTGATTGATACGGCGCAGGAAGTGCAATCTGTGGCGCTGTCAGCTCTTGGATGACATTATGCAATTTTAATGACACTCTTAAAAGAATCTCAAGGGTTTGATTGCGGGTGTGTATCTGGAGAACACGTGCAGTCGTTATTGATCTGCCCCTTTTCCCCTTGATCTATGACTGCAGCCAAGGATGAACATCAAGACTTAAGACCGGATTTATTTATTTATCTGAACGTCACAAACACTGATAAACACGCCAGAGGTTTCAAGCTGATTATCTGCTGCACTCAAGTACAGCTGCCTATTATAAAGTCGGGCTGGAAGCTCATAATATTCCCTTTATGTGTGGACGCAGAGGCTGTATTCCAGTTTATTACACTGCAGTTTCATGTTTTCACCCCCTTCCCTTCAGCTGAGGCAGCACTATCAACCACATCTGGGAATGAAAATAGGGCCATCTTATTTGAGCAGTAACGTTTAACCGATTAACTACAAAATATTTGTATTTATACCTTTAATAATTTGCCAAGTTTGAGAGGAAAATACAACAAAATTCACCATCTTCCAAACACAAACCTGTTTTATGAAGTTAGGTCTTCTAAATAATAAATGAGTCTACTTACAATAAGGGAAAACTGACAGTAGAAGCTAAGTAAGTCTATTGTCCTTCATTTCTGACTTCTACAATTATTCAAACTGTGATTTAATCATAAAACCAGCTACTAATTACTCCTTTGCAGATTACTGTATTAAGTATTATTGTAATTACACCAAACTTTAGGACATTCGGGATCTCTGAGGAGTGTTTAACAACGTCTTCTTTGTGGCACAGTCAAGAGTTTAGAAAAAGCAGCTTTTAAAGAAACACTGAGCATGTTCTCATTGGTAATCCAAAGGGTATTGAGGTAGCCTCAGCATGAAGTTTGTTGCATAGCAACGCTGTTTTCGGTGACATGCAAGGAGGCAGGAAGAGGGCAGGAGCCTAAATCTTTTTATCACAACAAAACAGACAGATAATCAGCAGAAATTTGATGTAATGTTTGAATGTGTTTGTTAAATAGGCCATAATAAATCTTACAGGTTGTTCCCCTTCCTTCAGTTTGTCACGAAGCTTCCTCTATATGTTACAGCTCTTCAGGGAAGCAAAGCCTTCTCCAGGGAGAGTTATTGTCTTTAATAGAAGACTCTGCTCCTGAATTGCCTGAAACTTCTTGTTTGTAGTACAGATTTTACGTTCTTCACATTTTAACATCTCCTGAAAGAATTGAAAGACTTTTATATATCTATTTAAAAAAGAGAAACCTCCATATGTATGAGTGATCTTGATCCTATCTCCTGTCCTGAGCGTGCACGAGGCGACTGTGGGAGGAAAAAACTCCCTTTGAACAGGAAGAAAACTCCATCAGAACCAGAACCAGGAACCATCTGCCTGGACCAGCCGGGGGCTGAGAGGACAGGAAAGAGGGGACAACAAGCACCGTAACACCAGGCCAGGGATACCTGCTGAGAGAGAGGAGAGGTGCATCATGGGAGCTCCCCCAGCAGTCTGGGCCTATAGCAGCAGAACTATGGGATGTTTCAGGGTAACCTGAGCCATCCCTAACTATAAGCTTTATCAGAAAGGAAAGTTTTAAGCCTGGTCTTAAAGGTAGAGGCTACGGCTACACGAAAACGAAACGAGGGTTTTTTTGAAAACGGGTACGAAAATTGTTGAGACCACACAGGGAAGCTTCTGTGTCCACATGGAAACGCGACGCTTGCTGAAAACGATGCAGTACACACGAAACACCTCTAGGTGCGCTGTAAGCCACCCCCACCGGTTACACCAGAACAATAGAAGAAGCAATGCGCATGCGTGTACGCCCCTACTTCTACCAGCGCGAAGCTCACGTTCACCTTCAACAACGCCGCTGTAGTTAGCAGTGTCTGCTACCCAGGCTCCGCCCTCGCAGTGACGCAACACCTTCGGCTCTGCTACACTTACTCAGGCAAACTGCTCATTCAGGTGGATTCGAGTTCCCGAAAAAATGGGAACTCCACCCACTTTGTCGGGAAGCAATCAACTTTGAGCAGCGCCAACGGCCCAGGGTAGAGGCGTGTTCAAGGTAGTGACGTGGTTGAACTGCCACTCAACCCATGGATTATACACGGAAGCGCTTCATTCAATATCAACATGGAGCAGCGTCAAGCTTTTGACACTGCTGTAGATGCTGTAATGAAAGTGTTCGACGGGAGATTCTCGTTAAAAATCGAGCAAAGAACAGCCCTTGAATCATTTCTTGACAGGAAAGACGTTTTCGCCTTGCTCCCTACTGGCTTTGGTAAGAGTTTAATCTACCAGTTAGCCCCGCTGGTAGCTAAATCATACGTCAGAGGAAAGAGTGGTGTGATTGGCTTAAGCTTAGGCACAGCCTTTTCTGGCCACAACCAGTAGCAACCCGAGGGAGGCGGGTTGACCAGGCCATTTCGAATCGTATTCGTTATGGTCTTGGTCAGACCAGAATCTCGAAGAGATTTGAAAGACTATGTCAATCAGGCTAAGTGTCTGCAGCAGTGCTGCTATCAATGTTGTGGGGTCCATGATGATCGCTGTCTGTCCTTGTTGTGTTGTCTTCTTCTTCTGGATTTTGAATGGAAGCCGCTTTTTGTTCTGGTCACTGACGTATGTGTAGACGTCACTAGCGTTAGCCATGTGGCTGTGACGCAGATGTTAAACAAATCCGTTTTGGCTGTAACAATGGAAACGAAACGACGCCGTTCTCAGATCTTCCCACTCTGGAACCCGTTCTCCAAAACTATCATTTTGGGGTAGTGGGAATGCCGGCTCCATGTTGCCGCGATAGCCAAACGATAAGAAAAAGTATCGTTTACAGTGAAAAACGTTTTCGTGTAGCTGTAGCCACAGAGGGTGTCTGCTTCCTGAAGCCAAATTGGCAGCTGGTTCCACAGAGAGAGGCCTGATAACTGAAGGCTCTGCCTCCCAAACTGGCAGCTGGTCCCACAGAGAGAGGGGCCTGATAACTGAAGGCCCTGCCTCCCAAACTGGCAGCTGTTTCCACAGAGAGGGGCCTGATAACTGAAGGCTCTGCCTCCCAAACTGGCAGCTGGTTCCACAGAGAGGGGCCTGATAACTGAAGGCTCTGCCTCCCAAACTGGCAGCTGGTTCCACAGAGAGAGGCCTGATAACTGAAGGCTCTGCCTCCCAAACTGGCAGCTGGTCCCACAGAGAGAGGGGCCTGATAACTGAAGGCTCTGCCTCCCAAACTGGCAGCTGGTTCCACAGAGAGGGGCCTGATAACTGAAGGCCCTGCCTCCCAAACTGGCAGCTGTTTCCACAGAGAGGGGCCTGATAACTGAAGGCTCTGCCTCCCAAACTGGCAGCTGGTTCCACAGAGAGGGGCCTGATAACTGAAGGCTCTGCCTCCCAAACTGGCAGCTGGTTCCACCGAGAGGGGCCTGATAACTGAAGGCTCTGCCTCCCAAACTGGCAGCTGGTTCCACAGAGAGAGGCCTGATAACTGAAGGCTCTGCCTCCCAAACTGGCAGCTGGTTCCACAGAGAGGGGCCTGATAACTGAAGGCTCTGCCTCCCAAACTGGCAGCTGGTCCCACAGAGGGGAGCCTGATAACTGAAGGCTCTGCCTCCCAAACTGGCAGTTGTTTCCACAGAGAGGGGCCTGATAACTGAAGGCTCTGCCTCCCAAACTGGCAGTTGTTTCCACAGAGAGGGGCCTGATAACTGAAGGCTCTGCCTCCCAAACTGGCAGCTGGTTCCACAGAGAGGGGCCTGATAACTGAAGGCTCTGCCTCCCAAACTGGCAGCTGGTCCCACAGAGGGGAGCCTGATAACTGAAGGCTCTGCCTCCCAAACTGGCAGCTGGTTCCACAGAGAGGGGCCTGATAACTGAAGGGTCTTACTTTAAAGTATTGAAGACGTAAAGATTTTGACAACTGTTTCTGAGGAGGGCCTTAATGTTTGCATCCAAATACCAAATGTTTATGCTTTTAAAAAAAGGATAAAAACATATCTGAACCACATGGTGGCGCAAGAGGAAAAGTCAGAGAGTCACCAAAGTGATTAGGCGACACATTTAAGTGTCTGTTGTTGCAGGTTTTTGCAACATATAACAGGTTTGTGTTGTTTCCACTAGTTGAATTAGGCTTTTTCTCCAACAGGTGTAACCGAATATTTACATGTTTTGTCCTACATTGGTGTTATAATGCTCATAAAACTCATGCATACATGCAAGAGTCTGTTCATTCAGGCTCAGTGAGGGGAACTAAATACTGCTATCGGCCTTTAAATGACCTGCTTCGTTGAGGATACAAAGAAGGAGTTAAAAGCAGCCGGTAATAGTTAGAATCCTTAAAAACCTGGTCGGAAACGTATTAATTAGGGCTGGGCGAGTTGACTCGTTATTATCGCGTTAACTTGTTAATTGTTTAACACCGATAAATATTTTATCGCACATTAACGCAGGTTTTATTATTGTAAAAGTCTGTTGCTCACAGGCTTTTGTTTTGTAAAAGTCTGTTGCTGTCTGCTGCGGAACCGGAAAAGAAAGACCGTGACAGTTGTTCCTCGGTCTGTGGCTGTGTTCGAAACCGCATACTTCTCCTACTACTCATACTAACTTTTTGAGTTAGTATGCGAGTTTGAGTAAGCGACAAGTTCCCGGATGCATACCAGATTGGCCGAAATGTTGGGTATGCATCATGAGGTCACTACTCATACTCAAACTACCCAAGATGCAACGTAACGTGACGTCGCCGATCGTAATTTCCTGTCAAAACGGCAGTTTCAAGCTAGCTACAACGAGGGTAGGTTCACTTCCTGTTTTCAAAACAAAAGCACCAATTGTATGGTAATGGCTTTCCCTATGATAAAAGACAACAGGTGTTTTATTTTGTGAAAATAACCGGAAGTGCGTTGCTCACTGCGGCTAGCTTTAGTAGCGCCAAATTCGTGGGAACAAAATTGTAAATAGCCGGTATTTTGTCAGGTTTTCAACACGTTGGGGATCTAAACGACTACTTTCTCACCTGAAATGTTTCAAATGTTGCTAAAGTTTACAGAGTTTAGAGCTTAAGAGAAATCAGCTTCAGGCCGGCTGATTTCGGCTCGGGCAGGAGCGAAATGCATTGTGGGTAAATGCTCTGCATACTGTCTGATCGATGAGTATGCAGTATGGAAGTATGTGGTTTCGAAAACAGCCT
This sequence comes from Odontesthes bonariensis, assembly GCF_027942865.1. Classification (NCBI taxonomy): domain Eukaryota; kingdom Metazoa; phylum Chordata; class Actinopteri; order Atheriniformes; family Atherinopsidae; genus Odontesthes; species Odontesthes bonariensis. The sequence goes on from NC_134506.1 coordinate 41,988,656, forward strand.
CTGTGTGAAGCTCACGGAGCTAATCGGCGCTACTTCCTGTTTTACTTGTTTCAACATAAAAGCACGTATTTCAAAATATTTTTTTTTGAAAACTCCTTCATTTACAGCCAAGTTGAATTGTCTTCTCAGCGTAGTAGTTCCAGTCTAAAATATCACTTAAAGGCAAAACACACAACTGATAGCAGCAAGTCATTCAAGGAAACAGACAGTGGAGCGAGGCTTCTACATAAAAACTACAGAAAGATGCTGATGTTAAAAGTGTGTTTGCACAACAAATGTTATGTTAATCGTGATTAATCAGGGAAATCATGTGATTAATTAGAGTAAACATTTTAATTGTTGCCCAGCCCTGGTATTAATCTACAAATACAGAAAAAAAATTGTGACCCTTTCCCAGCTGCTGTGAGCATCTGAGCACGTGGGAGAGAATTAACAGGGATGATGTAAGGAGGTGAAGGAGCACAGAGGCGCAAGTGTAGAGACATTCAGGGGAGTGAAAAGCAGCACGTCTGGTGAAAAGGGCGCGGCGGGCCGGCAGCTTTCTGACATTCAGAGGAGACTGCCGGTCATCTGAGATGATGCTGCATCAGCGCTGTGATGCATCTGCGTTTCATTTACATGGTGCATGCAGAGACCTTTAAAAGGCAAACGCAACCTTGGGCAGCGGCCTTTTTCGTGGACAAACAGTCAGTGGAGATCTTCAGGTTGTATTTGAACCATCTTTTGGAGGGGTTGCCATTTTAGTTTTAAATATCTTTTAAAAACGAGAGTTTTGATGCAACATATTCAATAAAAAGTGTCCCAAAGGACCGTGCAAAGATACTACATCTGTGGAATCTCCTTCCTGCAAAACAGGAGGATTTACAACCATACGATCTTGAGTTGAAACCCGGGTAATTCTTTTTGGAATACAAATGAAAGAGCCCTCTCTCATTTATTTGGTGAACAGATTTCCCTCACGCCTTCAGGTTGTAAATCAAGCTTCCTTCATGAGTTGGTTTGAAAAAAAAGAAGCCTTCTCGAGCTGACAGTTTAATGCTTCCAGTTGACTTAATTCAAGTGATGCAGTGCCAGTCAAAAAGTCCTCCTCTGCACCAGCGGGTGATTCATGGAGACATAAAAGAATAGCTCTGATGCTTACAGCAGAGAGCTTGGGAAACGCATAAAAACAAGGAAAATATTGAGACCTTATCTGGTCCTAATGTACAGCCTGAGTGATCGGATCACAAGTGGCCACGTTTGTGAAATGTTGTGAACCCAGATGCGTCTGTGGCCACGTTCAGTGACCTCCGACTCCCCTGACGTGACCCCTCACTAACAGCCGAGTTTCTACAGGATGTTTTCCTGCTTTTCTGGTTTCGTGGAAAAACTAAAATCTGTAAAAAGCAGTGCCCAAACTCACAGGAAGTGTCACTCACTGACAACCTCCTGCTCATCTACTACTACTACTACTTCTTTATTTATAAAGCACTTTAAAACAACAGCAGCTGCGACAAAGTGCTGTACAGAGGAAAATCAATTAACAAGCAAAATATGGAAAAGACAACAGAAACAATAAAAAGTGGACGATAAAGGGACACTTCTGATATGTACAGTACACTTCACTTTGAAACAGACAGTGGAGCGAGGCTTCTACATAAAAACTACAGAAAGATGCTGATGTTAAAAGTGTGTTTGCACAACAAATGTTATGGCACTTTTATTTATATGGCAGCACATTTAAAATAAAACTAAATGCTAAAAGCTATATGCTACTTTTGGATTCATTTTTGGATTTAGGTACCTAACTTACTGCACTTACTCTAGCACTAGTTATGCTCTGAGCTGTTTGGTTTTGGAAGGAAATGCGCTTATGATTTCTTGTGACCTGAAGTTCTTTTGCCTACCGATGTGGAACACACTTATTGGAAGTCGCTTTGGATAAAAGCGTCTGCAAAATGACCGTAATGAGATGTAATGTACTGTAATGGATTTTGCGTACAAATGCGGTTAATCGCGATTAACGGTGGGGTAGGGGTTCTTTTTCTGGAACATTATTTTACATATTGCTTGAAATACTCTTCACACCCCCATTGCAACCAATTAATTGAAAGTTTTGACACAAATATGAAAAGTTTTAGTGGCCTCTAGAACGTACAATCTAGGAAAAACACTATCCAATCATACTGAACGGACCGTTAACGATGATTGGATTCTGATGCCGTCTATCAAACTGCAATCTGCTCCTCCCTCCCCCTCCTCCCCCTGTGCGCGTACCCTGCTCCGTGAACGAATTACCCGTCCAGAAGCTTGGCAGGAAGCTAAACTAGAGCCAGCTTGGCTAGCACCTAGCATTATTAAACGTATAGTTAGCATTTACTAAATACTAAATACTAAATAGGGCAACGTATCATGTACTCTAGAGGCGTGCCTTCGGGGGGAAAGTGAAGAAAAGGGTTGGGACTTTTTACCTGTGTATTTTCAAAATGCAGCTTCGTTGGACTCAAAATCCAGGATCTCCTACCCTACCTTTAATCAGAGAAATCATGTGATTAATTAGATTAGAAATTTTAATCGTTGCCCAGCCCTAGTTTTCATCAAACTGATAAAAGTTCATCTTTTGTATTTCTCCAATAGTTTATTTGTATAGGCAAGGCCAGTTTATTTGTACGGCACAATTCAACAACAAGGCGATTCAAAGTGCTTTACAGATACATTAAAACAGTAGAAATAAAAAGCATGATTTAAATTTTAAACAAAAAAGAAAGAAATAAGAACAATAGATAAAATCAGGAGTTAAAATGTGATTAAGTTTTGAAACTCTAGCTTCAGATTTGGAGCTTTTTTCAAACGCAGCTGAAAACAGGTGTGTCTTAAACACACTGAGTGTTTCAGCTGATCTGAGGCTTTCTGGGAGTTTGTTCCAGACATTTGGAGCATAGAAGCTGAATGCAGCTTCTCCATGTCTGGTTCTGACTCTGGGAACTGATAGAAGACCGGATCCAGATGAGCTGAGGGGTCTGGAAGGTTCATTCTGGGTCAGGAGGTCACTGATGCATTCTGAAAACATTAGAAAGAAATCCACCAAACTCTCCAAATGCCATCTGAACACAATCAAACACATTTACAGGACACTGAATAAATGATGGATAACTGTTGTTTGTCAGACCAAAACTTGACTAAATGAACGAACTTGGACTAAACTGAATCTCTCAAAAGTGGACGAACACACCTACATGATGCATTTAGCTGCTTTTCAGACGGTTAAACTGTGCAAAAAGCAGCTCATTAACTCTACGTCTCAGCCGACAAAATCACCGTTTAATTAACTTAAAGACAACATCCGTGCAGTGAATTTGGCTGTGCTTAAATGCAGTACTACTACAAGGAAAAATTTAAGGTTGTGGAACCTGTCGAGTATGTACTGGAGGCAAGGACACAACAAGACATTTCAGTCCCTTACTAAAGTCTCTACAGCAGTTACTGGCTCATAAAGATATAAGATAAGCTTGCTGATAATCATACAACCTCATCTGCAAATGTAAACCAGTAGGCGTGTTTTCAGGATGGTGATTTTTTTTTGTGAGGATTTAAGGATATACCCTATGTTTTTATATCAACAATTTTGAGGTGTGCAATCCATTGGGAACGTCACGCAAAAAAAAACAACTTTGTGCAGTGTACTGGATTTTAGGTAACTTACCTCCTGGTTGCAGCTCGACCATTTCCTCAATCAACTTGGCGCTATTGTGCAAACTGGTTGTTAAAACGTTTGGCTATGAAAAGATATTTGAACCTCTGTTGCATGATGTAGTGATTCTGGAACAGCAAGGCCCGTCCCGTAATTCCACTGCTGTCACTGCTAAAAAAGACAGATTTTCCTTTTTGGATCTTTGAAAGCAGAACTTCAGCCTCAGACCCGTAAAGTTGTTCTTTTTGCGCCTTGATGCCATTCTCATGTCTCAACACTCAACACTTCCTGGCACAGGAGAGACGAAGCACAGCTCCTAATTGGTATAATTTTGGGCGTTGAGTATGCAAATTTACTATCCTCGTGCACGTGCACTTAGATACGCACGGGTGGCATTCATCATTTACGCAGGTCGTTTACACACTTTTTCCGAAGTTAAGAGTGTTTGTTGAATCTGACGTGGCGTGTTCGTACGAGACCTTCTTACGAAAAAAAGTAAGAGAAATTTAGAATAAAAATACGAAAATGTTCTTGCATGAGGCCCATTGAGACGGAAGAATGTGACCAGGAAGGTGATTGAACATCTACTTCTGTCCAACCTTCATCCCGACATTGAAGTACTTTCTGCCTCAGGCTGCCCTATGACCCTTCTTGTAGAGCAAGGCCAATATGTTGGATGCTGTGGGTGGCTTTAACGCGTCCCAAATGTTAGTTTCCATGGCAGCAAAACACAATTTCACACTTTTGTCCCATCCCTCCCCGATCAGCGAATCCTCATATTCGTGTCAACCGTTTAACTCATTGCCAAAAGTTCACTGCAGTAGCGTAGCCAACATGTCCAAACCTTTAACAGGTTCTTTAGACCATAGTTGCACATTTTAAACTATAAACAAACCAAAAACATTGGGGTTGTTTTTTTTAATTACATTTGGGGATTCTTTCATATGTATTATTACAAATAAAAGTACATTTCCAACTGATAAAAAGACTCAAACATTCAGCTAAAGCACCGAATAATCATTAAGTAGAACATCCTGTAAAGGAAACTATTTAAATTACATATTATTATAGAATAAATATAAAAGAGCCAGGAAGTCTGATCTTAAAACAAAGCCTGACTTGAACCTACAGCAGCAAAAAACATCCAGAAAGTACTTAAACTACAACTTTTTCCTGTGCTGTTTCTATATAAACAGGATCAATAATGCCTTTTTAACTGAACATGCCCTCTGTCTGCCACCAAACTGGGAGATTGTTGGTGATTGTTTTCTGGATGTTGGTTAAACAAGGCACGCAGGACAGGATGATGACCACGATATTAGGGACACGTTTAAAGTCAATAGACCTAGAAATATTGAAAACAGGCCACGTGGGGAATCTAATGCTCACTATACTTAACGTTTACTTCCATGTCAGTGTGGACACCATCAGCAGGACCCTGCAGGGAGTTGAACCCTGTCCCATTACTGAGAACCCTTATCAGTGTCTTTTGCTTTTTGATGCCACATGAAAAAGATGGACGTTTCTTTATTTTTTCTTTTGATTTTACCAGTAGTCTCGAATACGCTTTGAGTAACGTAGACGATCCCGTTGCCGAGAACTCCTCCTACAAAAAGATGGAACAGAAACTATGAAAGTGCTTTCAAGCTATGAAACATGCCACCAGTATAACGTTAGATTACAATGTACAAAACCATGTTTAATGTGTATTTTACAAAAGTCACACATGCATGTATGACTATCTGAAACTACTTCATGATCAACATTTGCTTTTTTCTACAAAATTTTTATTAACCAGCCCTGACAGACTCCTGATATGACTCAAACATTTGTGGCACTGATTGTGCCACAAATGCTCTGCCCTCTCCGCTGGCTTCTCTGCCCTCTCCGCTGGCCTCTCTTACCTCTCCGCTGGCCTCTCTTACCTCTCCGCTGGCCTCTTTGTCCTCTCCGCTGGCTTCTCTGCCCTCTCCGCTGGCTTCTCTGCCCTCTCCGCTGGCCTGTCTTACCTCTCCGCTGGCCTCTCTGCCCTCTCCGCTGGCCTCTTACCTCTCCGCTGGCCTGTCTTACCTCTCCGCTGGCCTCTCTGCCCTCTCCGCTGGCCTCTCTGCCCTCTCCGCTGGCCTCTCTTACCTCTCCGCTGGCCTCTCTTACCTCTCCGCTGGCCTCTCTGCCCTCTCCGCTGGCCTCTCTTACCTCTCCGCTGGCCTCTCTGCCCTCTCCGCTGGCCTCTCTTACCTCTCCGCTGGCCTCTCTGCCCTCTCCGCTGGCCTCTCTGCCCTCTCCGCTGGCCTCTCTTACCTCTCCGCTGGCCTCTCTTACCTCTCCGCTGGCCTCTCTGCCCTCTCCGCTGGCCTCTCTTACCTCTCCGCTGGCCTCTCTGCCCTCTCCGCTGGCCTCTCTGCCCTCTCCGCTGGCCACTCTGCCCTCTCCGCTGGCCACTCCGCCCTCTCCGCTGGCCTCTCTGCCCTCTCCGCTGGCCTCTCTTACCTCTCCGCTGGCCTCTCTGCCCTCTCCGCTGGCCTCTCTTACCTCTCCGCTGGCCTCTCTGCCCTCTCCGCTGGCCTCCGCCCTCTCCGCTGGCCTCTCTGCCCTCTCCGCTGGCCTCTCTGCCCTCTCCGCTGGCCTCTCTGCCCTCTCCGCTGGCCACTCTGCCCTCTCCGCTGGCCACTCCGCCCTCTCCGCTGGCCTCTCTGCCCTCTCCGCTGGCCTCTCTTACCTCTCCGCTGGCCTCTCTTACCTCTCCGCTGGCCTCTCTGCCCTCTCCGCTGGCCTCTCTTACCTCTCCGCTGGCCTCTGCCCTCTCCGCTGGCCTGTCTTACCTCTCCGCTGGCCTCTCTTACCTCTCCGCTGGCCTCTCTGCCCTCTCCGCTGGCCTCTGCCCTCTCCACTGGCCTGTCTTACCTCTCCGCTGGCCTCTCTGCCCTCTCCGCTGGCCTCTCTTACCTCTCCGCTGGCCTCTGCCCTCTCCGCTGGCCTCTCTTACCTCTCCGCTGGCCTCTGCCCTCTCCGCTGGCCTCTCTTACCTCTCCGCTGGCCTCTCTTACCTCTCCGCTGGCCTCTCTTACCTCTCCGCTGGCCTCTCTTACCTCTCCGCTGGCCTCTCTTACCTCTCCGCTGGCCTCTCTTACCTCTCCGCTGGCCTCTGCCCTCTCCACTGGCCTCTCTTACCTCTCCGCTGGCCTCTGCCCTCTCCACTGGCCTCTCTTACCTCTCCGCTGGCCTCTCTTACCTCTCCGCTGGCCTCTGCCCTCTCCACTGGCCTCTCTTACCTCTCCACTGGCCTCTCTTACCTCTCCGCTGGCCTCTCTTACCTCTCCGCTGGCCTCTGCCCTCTCCGCTGGCCTCTCTTACCTCTCCGCTGGCCTCTGCCCTCTCCACTGGCCTCTCTTACCTCTCCGCTGGCCTCTGCCCTCTCCGCTGGCCTCTCCGCCCTCTCCGCTGGCCTCTCCGCCCTCTCCGCTGGCCTCTCTGCCCTCTCCGCTGGCCTCTCTTACCTCTCCGCTGGCCTCTGCCCTCTCCGCTGGCCTCTGCCCTCTCCGCTGGCCTCTCTTACCTCTCCGCTGGCCTCTGCCCTCTCCGCTGGCCTCTTACCTCTCCGCTGGCCTCTGCCCTCTCCGCTGGCCTCTCTTACCTCTCCGCTGGCCTCTGCCCTCTCCACTGGCCTCTCTTACCTCTCCGCTGGCCTCTTACCTCTCCGCTGGCCTCTGCCCTCTCCGCTGGCCTCTCTTACCTCTCCGCTGGCCTCTGCCCTCTCCACTGGCCTCTCTTACCTCTCCGCTGGCCTCTCTTACCTCTCCGCTGGCCTCTCTTACCTCTCCGCTGGCCTCTGCCCTCTCCGCTGGCCTCTCCGCCCTCTCCGCTGGCCTCTCTTACCTCTCCGCTGGCCTCTCTTACCTCTCCGCTGGCCTCTCTTACCTCTCCGCTGGCCTCTCTTACCTCTCCGCTGGCCTCTGCCCTCTCCGCTGGCCTCTCCGCCCTCTCCGCTGGCCTCTCTTACCTCTCCGCTGGCCTCTGCCCTCTCCGCTGGCCTCTCCGCCCTCTCCGCTGGCCTCTCTTACCTCTCCGCTGGCCTCTCTTACCTCTCCGCTGGCCTCTGCCCTCTCCACTGGCCTCTCTGCCCTCTCCGCTGGCCTCTGCCCTCTCCACTGGCCTGTCTTACCTCTCCGCTGGCCTCTCTGCCCTCTCTGCTGGCCTCTCTTACCTCTCCGCTGGCTTCTCTGTCCTCTCCGCTGGCTTCTCTGCCTTTTTTTTTTTGCAAATGTTCTGAATACTCAACACTTAGTTTTGTCATATCCACATTTAAATTATGAATTCAGAATGTCTAAGAAAACCATTTATGGTTTTTTGAGGAGGCGGACTGGTTTGCCGGTTACTGAGGTGAGGGGAAGTATGACCAGTTTTTTCTCCTTGGCTTTGGGGATCTGTTTGCTTCCTGTTGGGCCTCCAGACTCGCTCTGCTCCATCGTTTTGAGTCTACTTTGGGAAATGGGTGGATGGTGGGTGGAAGCAGATTTATTCTTCACTCTGAGCTCCCTCACCTCATATTCTAGCTTGTCTTTGCTCTCGCGTGTCTTCTCATAGACAGTGTCGGTCGCGCGACTCATCGCTTCTTGTGCTTTAAGCTTTTCTTTCAGGCTCCTGTTTTCCCTCTGACTGTTTTGGAGCTTTTTCAGTAAATCATCTGGCCGTCGGGCCAGCATCTGCTTCAGCTCCTCGACCTTTTTGTCTTTCTCCTCCAGCTGCTTCGTTTTTTTTTCCAGTAAGTCAGTGAGATGCAAAAGCCTTTTTGTGGGTTTTTTATTCAGTGCTTCTGTTTTCTTATGTGAGATGAACTCCTTTAAAAAACCATTGTACTTTGTTTTATACTCCTGTAGATCCTTCCTCTCTTTCTCCAGGTTCATCTTCTCAGTTTTCAGGGAACTGACAATCTCTTCCAGCTCTAGCTTTTCTTTCTCCTGCTGCTCCGCCCTGGCCTCCAGCTTCTCGATCAACTCGTGGCTCTGCCTCAGCTCTTTGGCAAACTGTTCCAAGTCAGCTTCTGCCTTGGACAGAATTGCCTTGCTCACGGTTCGGTCCTTATCGAGCAACGTTGCCCTTTCTTTGGCTGTGTCCTGCATCTCTTTCTTGCGTGCCCTGGTTTGGTCCAACTGGAGCTGAAGAGCGACAATCTCGTGTCTTCTCTTGTCCAGCTCCTCTGAGTATTGAGTGTTATCACTCTGCAGCCTCGCGTTAATGTCCTTCAGTGAGGCATTTTCTTGTAACGACTCACTGAGCTGGGTTTGGACTTGGACCGTTTTTTCTTCCTTTAAGAAGAGTTGCTCCTTGAGGTCTTCAATCTGCAACATGCACTGTCTTTCGCTGTCCTCTCTGGTTTTTAGCTCTCTGCTCAACAGGACATTGAAGTTGTCATTGTTAGTTCTCACGGCTGTCATGTACTTATGGTCACACTCGTATTCATCCTTGAGCCTGTTGATCGATCTCTGGAGCTCATTGTTGGCCTTCTGCATCTGAGCGGCCTCCTCTGCCATAGTTTTAGTTTGCGCTTCCTTGTATTCAACCTCTCTCTGCACCGTTTCGATCAGCACGGTTTTCTCCCCGAGCGCGACTCTCAACTCCTTGTTTAGGATTTTCTCCTTCTGCAACTCCCTCTTCAGAGTTGTTTTTTCTTTCTTCCAAGCTTGGGAGTCGTCCTTGCATTTCTTTAGTTCTTTATTTACCTTTCTGTGTTCCTCCTGCAACGCTTCATGTTGTTTCTCAATGGGTTTCAGTTTTTTCAATTCATCAGACAACATAAAATGGCGCTGAATCTCCTGATCTATCTTCTTCTGTGTTTCAGTGTGATTCACACGCTCAGTCTTTAACAGCGCCATTGTTTGCTGTAATTTGATTTCCATTTCTTTATTCACGGCCTTCATGTGACAATATTTGTGCTGTAGTTTAGACATGAGCGCGTCCTTGTTTTTGTTTTCCTCTTTGATCACCTTATAATGAATCAGATCCTTTTCTTTTTGATGCCGCCAGGCTTTTTCGGCAGCGTTTACATGCCGGAGGTCTTGTGCTTCCTTTTGAAGCTGTATGTTTCTTTTTTTAACATTTAAATTATTTTCTTTGAACTTCTCCAGTTCCTCAACTTTCTCTCTCAAGTGAGCACACAATTTGGTTTCCTCTCTGAGAGTTTTTATGTCACGGTTATTTGTCAGAATTATCTGATTAAGCCGCGCAAGCTCCTGTTCTAAATTGATTTCTTCCATTACACGACAACTGTTACTATTGTTAAAACTTGTGATCTGCTGTTCCAAACGGTCTACTCGCTATAGTTTAACAGCCTTAACCTAAAGCCTTCTTCACGAGTGCGTCAATTATGACGCAAAGGACTGTGACGTCGGTGACATCAGAGCGTCGCAACTCTGTGGAACTCGACCTACGTCATGTAAAAGGCCACGCCCCCATTCCGCTGAAGACGAAGGAGAGGACCTCGGACGGACATCCCGGGTCTACAGATTTATGGCATTTATGGCCTAAAGTGGCCCACATATAAGGAAACACACTTTGGCCCACCTTTGTTGAAACATATTTGGGGCAGTTTTGGCCGAAATTTGGCAAGTTTAGCAACGACTAATCCGTATGTGAGTTTTTTTTCACTGCCACGCCCCCTTGTTGTGGTTTGATTTGTTATAAACTCGCAGAAGAAACTGGCCGCATTCAGCCTAGTCGGATCCACAGAAAAGTAGAAGGTAAGTTCAGCTTATTTAATTTTATGTGTGAGATGGTTTAGCTTTCTTACTCTTAAACTATACCCTGCTGTGCCTACAAATGGCATTTGTACCTCTTCAGATAAGATTGGTAAAAAATTGGCTATAGGTGAAATGTAATTACTTTTCAAAACGACCATAGTGCTGCAAGCTTGATGCTAAGCTTGATGTTCATTCGTTACATGAGTCTGAAGTTGTTTCCACAGTTCCAGACCACTGGGACTGGAGGATTTGCTTTCTTTTGTTTTATGCGAACTTCCGTTATGTGTTAGCTTAGCATGCTATGTTAATGATGGACGTGTGATTCGGGGGATTTATTTTATTTTTCTCTTCGCTTATGATTAAGCAATATTGAAACCTTATAAAAAACCGATTGAACTAGTAAATGTACAGAAATGTTGAATATATAGAATATGCTGAGTTTTGCATTTAAGAGAAGCGTTAGTTTTCACGAAGAAAGGCAGTTGATCACGTCCTTCCGGCCGCCATTAGATCATCTGCTAGTGCATTTGCTACCAGTAATTTTTCGGATTTAATTTAATTTATGGCCATTTTCTTGGGGTGGCTTCAACTCAAACAATATGAATATAACATGCCCAGGAAAACAAAACAAAACATAACATGTTTTCTATTTGTCTACAGCGAAATGGGAATGTGTCTCTCTTTTTGTTTATGAATTTATTTTTGTGATGTAAAAATACACATTTACTTGTACTACACGTGTTTTTAACTACAGTGTATTATTGTCATGATGATGATTTTTACAATAAGTGTGCTTATTAAGAAATTTGCTGGTGGAAATATAGATTATTGAACTCATTAAAGTTATACTGCTCTGGTGAAATACATGTACTGACATACTATGATGTATCAATGTTTAATACTTGCTCCCATTTCTTTTTCAGAATAACGGCCTGCTGCTGATCGAGCTGCACAAGTTGCCAAACCTCAAATAGGTTTGTGATACTGTAGTGCCATGGATAAAGAACAGTGGAATGCCACAGGCAGTAATTTAAGGAAAAGAGCTGTAAAAAGAGTTAAGCAGTTTTCAGGATGAAGCAATCGCTGATTCACCACCAAACTTTGATATAGACAGTGGAGATGGTGGATTAAGTTGTGATTATGATGATGACAGAAGGGATTTAGCAAGTTGTTTTAGAGACTGGAGTACACAATTTCTCACCATTGTGTGTGTAATGTATCAAAAGCTTTACAGTTTTCTCAATTTTTAGGAACAGTCAGAAACAGCCAGTTAACTGCCACTGACCAGGAGGCCAATATTAAAGGTAAGGCCAATATTAAAGGTAAGGCTACAATAGCTATCTTGCAATATGTGTGATGCAGAAATCAAGATGAACCTGCCAGCATGTGTTTATAAAAAATAAAAGAATGCAGGTGTATGCAGGAATCCTGAGGTTAATTTCAGTATAATTTTAAAACTTTTTAAAGACCTTCCAAAAGCAAAACATCACATTTTTAAAATGAAGACAAACTAACATTCTGATTTATTACTGTAACTTTAAGTTAAATGTGAAGTTTGTCAGAGTGTTTGACTCCAGCTCACATTGCCTGTTACCCAACTTTCATTGTCGTCTGAACAGAATGAGGTTGAGCAAGCAGATATTGGGTCAGTGATCAGGCATAATATCAACTATATCCTCAGATTAATTGTAATTAAAAACAGACTAGATTTTGAAGTTGAAGTTTTAAAAGGCATCGACACAATATTATAATATACAACTCATTTCACAGGGCCTTTTTTGTTTGAGTTTTTATGTTTTGCACTTCACTGCCACCATATACACTAACCACAGTAATGCTTTACTGAGTGAACTAAATTAGTTCTTTTGTGTATTTCTTAAAGGGCCACAAGACGGATTTGGATTTTTGTAGGTCAACAACTCTGTTCCTTTGGCCTGGATTTTGTTTTGCCATTTTATTTTTCAAGTTATAAAAATAAAAAATCACACCGGCTTTTTCTCGTGTTTGGTCATTTCTTCATTTTTTTTTTTATTTTTAGTAGGTTTCCTCATCTTAGACCCCAAGATGAGTCCCAACAAGACTGGACCACTGCATGCCACCATTCAAACAGTATCTGGGGGTACCATAATGTCATGTAGCCACAAATTCAGACCATTATTCTATGTTTTCATATTTGAAATACCATTTAATCATGGTCCTGACTCCCTAAGTGCGCAGGTAAGTCAAGGTCATAGAGTGTAAACCAGTTCTGGACAGAATTAAAATGCACAGTGGGCCACATCCGCTTGAGTGCTGGTTTATTTGGTCTGTTTTTGGTTGACATCTGGCATTGTGATGGCTTGGTTGTGGCCCACTTCTGGCAAATGTGAGCGGACCGCCTAAGTGCCATCATTCCATGTTGTATATGGGCCAAAAGAGTTTTGCTATCTGGGTACTATGATGAGACAGGAGGACTGCCAGCTTCTATTTCTCTAGGTAAGGACACTCGTTCTGCTTTTTAAGAAAGGCTGAGCAAAAGAATTAGAAACAAATCTGTTCAAGGCCGCTTGGGACTCTAAAAATGAACATTTCAGTCTTTTCACTGTGATGCTTCTGCTGTGGGTTTCCAATCATGATTCATGAGTCACGGATGACAAACATTCGTTTCTTACTCCCATCAACTCGTACAACACCTCAGATGTGTTGTTAATAGGGCTGGGTAACGATTAAAATGTTTAATCTAATTAATCACATGATTTCCCTGATTAATCACGATTAGTTGCATTTGTACGCAAAATCCAGAAAGGAATCCAAAAGTAGTGCATAGCTTTTAGCATTTAGTTTTATTTTAAATGTGCTGCCATATGAATGAAAGTGCCATAACATTTGTTGTGCAAACACACTTTTAACATCAGCATCTTTCTGTAGTTTTTATGTAGAAGCCTCGCTCCACTGTCTGCTTCCTTGAATGACTTGCTGCTATCAGTTGTGTGTTTTGCCTTAAAGTGATATTTTAGACTGGAACTACTACGCTGAGAAGACAATTCAACTTGGCAGTGTTTACAGATGACTTTGGTTCTGTCGACTCCGCCGTCTGGAAGAACTTTAAAATGAAAATGGCCGAGTAAAAGTTCCGTACCCTTCTCCATGTTTGGTGGATCCGCCGATTACTTTCTTTTCCTGTTCCACAGCAACAGACTTTTACAAAATAAAAGCCTATTAGCAACAGACTTTTACAAAATAAAAGCCTGTGAGCAACAGACTTTACAAAATATAACAAATAATAAAACAGGGGTGGTCTGTGGCGTAGTGGGTTGAGCAGGCGCCCCATGTACAGAGGCTATAGTCCTCGCTGCAACTGGCCCCGGTTCCAGTCCCGCATCGGACAGCCCTGTGCTGCGTGTTGTTCCCCCTCTCTCTGCTTCCTGTCTCTGAACTTTGCAATCCATTAAAGGCACAAAAGCCCCAAAAATTATATAAAAATAACAAATTAAAAAAAAAAAAAAACCTGCGCTAATGTGCGATAAAATATTTATCAGCGTTAAATAACTTACGAGTTAACGTGAACATAACGACTTAACTCGCCCAGCCCTAGTTGTAAATAAACAAAGAAACTTGAAAATTCACATCTTTTTAATGATCTATGACAATCTGAACCGTTAAAGCTTTCTATCCTCACAGCTGCTTCAAACGAAGAACATTCTTCAAAACACCTTTAATTTACCAAATGTCTAGACATTTAAAGAGTAGCTGAATCAGAGGCGTCCGCCTCTCCTAATCAGCATCAGCCTCTTCATGTATCCCAGTTAAATGTTATGATTTGTGGTTTTTGGTGGGTCAAGCTGGCTGAACTCGACAGTCTATTTTTGGTTTGTCTCGGTTCCACCCAGCAGCTGCTGTTTGAGTCTCAGCTGTTGAAAAGTCCCGTCCCAGAACAGACGATCCATCTGCTCTGCGCTTAAATAAAAACACGGAGACCTACTTTATAGCTGAGCCACGTTTTATCACCTCCTCAGATGACTTTGTGTCAGAAAAACTCAATCTTTTTCCTTTATTTTTGGCTGTATGATAATAATAATAATAATATATGTATAATAAGGATAATCACATTTCAAAGATTTTGTTGCTCAGAGGTCAGAATGAGCATCAGTCACATTGTTTGGTGACATTCAGCAGAAACTTTTCCAATGAGCTGAATATTGATGCATTTTCTTCTGCCAGAAAATCACGAGAGATGCCGCCGTCTAAAAATAAAATGTTTAAAAATCAGCTGTTTCAATGTTCAACCTGCCGCAGGAACTGGTTTTATTCTGTTCGAAGTTTCCATAGCAACTTGGCCAACAAAAAAAAACAGCATCTTTGATCTTAACATGTTAGACGCTGACCTTGAAGAGGAGGAAGAAACAGACGAGATCTGACAAAGAATTATAACCCAGATGTGCAGCTCTGTGGAGCCTCTTTTCTTTTTTTTTTATCTTTGCACGAATCAGCCTCTGAACTGCGCTCATCTTCCCCGTTTTCAGGAAACTTTCATACACAAAGTGATGGTTGCAACCAGAAAGCAGACAAATAACCTTAAGACTCACCTCACCACCATTAATGACCACGTCTCAAAATGTCCTCCTTCTCATCTCTGACACTCAGGTCCTTGTGATCAACTCTGACTGTTTTATTAAAGGGACAGTTCGCCTCTTTTGACATGAAGCTGTATGACATCCCATATCAGGAACATCATTTCTGAACATCTTCTTACCCCCTGCTGCGTCCTGTGAGCCGAGTTCCAGCCTCGTTTTGGTGTTGATGAAGGTAGTCCGGCTAGTTGGCTGGGGTTTAAAAAATAAAGCGTTTTGCTTCTCAAAACAATATGCGTTCAAAAGAGTAATACATTTGCATCAAAATGGTTCTCCAGGAAAAAGTCAGACCTCACAATCGCTTGGCCCTATTTTCTCTCCCTTCGTATCACTGCCTGCTGTGCAGCAGTAACAGCAGGGGGTAAGAAAATGTTCATAAATGATGTTGCTGATATGGGATGTCATACAGCTTCATGTCAAAAGAGGCGAACTATCCCTTTAAGGTCGGTCTTTATTTCCCACTCTTGGGCCACATCAGGACCTCCTCCATTAACCTTTGTTTTCTTAACCTCTTATCATGGAGGTAATTCAGTTCTGGGAAATACCACCTCGAGACTCTGCTGCGCACCTTGATTTTCTCTGGTTTAGATGACTGTAACTCCCTCTGCACATGAGTATTCTGTCTTCAGCTGGTTCAGTATGCAGCAGCCGGGCTGCTAACAAAACTACATCACTCCAGTTGTTGCCTCTCTTCATTGGCTGCCAATGAAATTGAGAATTCATTTTGAAATCTCATTACTAACATGAGGAATGGCACCTGCATATAGGCTTCCAGTAGAACTGTTGAGCCTCTATTCCAGTGGGCGTCTTAACTGTCCCGCGCTCCGGTTTTAAAACCAGAAGTGATCAAACTTTTGAGGTTGTAACCAGGGCTGGGCAACGATTAAAATGTTTAATCTAATTAATCACATGATTTCCCTGATTAATCACGATTAATCGCATTTGTACGCAAAATCCAAAAATGAATCCAAAAGTAGTGTATAGCTTTTAGCATTTAGTTTTATTTTAAATGTGCTGCCATATGAATGAAAGTGCCATAACATTTGTTGTGCAAACACACTTTTAACATCAGCATCTTTCTGTAGTTTTTATGTAGAAGCCTCGCTCCACTGTCTGTTTCCTTGAATGACTTGCTGCTATCAGTTGTGTGTTTTGCCTTTAAGTGATATTTTAGACTGGAACTACTACGCTGAGAAGACAATTCAACTTGGCAGAGTTTACAGATGACTTTGGTTCTGTCGACTCCGCCGTCTGGAAGAACTTTAAAATGAAAATGGCCGAGTAAAAGTTCCGTACCCTTCTCCATGTTTGGTGGATCCGCCGATTACTTTCTTTTCCGGTTCCGCAGCAGACAGCAACAGACTTTTACAAAATAAAATACTTGTTTAACTACTAAATGAGTTAAACAAGATTCACTCATTTATTATAAGACAACTTTTACTTATCGATATTTGAACTGCACTGCTTTCAGGAGAGGAAAACTCAGGTGAGTAAACATTGTGGTGGAAGAGGAGCAGAGTTTGAATTGGACTGCAGGTGTGACAGGTCTCTATACGCACGTGCACGCTCATATTTAACGCAGACCTTTTATCACATTTCCCAGTTTTTGCACACTCGACTCCTCTGCTTGCATCTGAGTTCCTGCAGACAGAAGCGAGAGGAGGCGAGGTGACAGACGCTGAACAAAGGAGACATCACCGCTCCAGGCGTCTGTTTAATATGTTGACACAGCTGCATCGGCACGCCGACTCCTCCGCTGGTTTTAGTTATTTCTGTCAGATGAGCATCACATCTGTTATTATCAAGTCATGTGCTTACTTTGAACTAAGTTTACAACGTGGGATTCATGCGTCAGACGCCAGAACGGCTTCTGAAAAGGACGCACCGTCGTGTCCTCGCTCTTCTGACAAGCCTCTTCCCTCCTCGAGCCGAGGAGACAAGGAGGCTGATGAGATGGGAAAGATGAAACTGACAACAGCACATCAGGGGTGTGTAGCTGAGGCCCCGAAGGCACAAAACGTGTGTTCAGTTGGAAATTCAACACAACTTTTATCCCACAGGTCAGAGCGCTCACAGTTTGGAGAGGCAGAAGGTTTCCTAACGGGCAAAAAAGCAGAAGGGCGCCATGAAAAGAGCAACATTTTAGGCATCAAAACATCTCAAAACTCAGTTTGTGAGCAGAACCATAACAACACAGATGTTTCTGTGGCTGAGAAAATGTGTTTATAAAGTAAACAACACATGCAGTTCTGTCTCATTTGTATCAGTTAACATGATTTTATACAGTCTGCATGAACAAAATACAACATTATGCTCCGCTGTCAACTGTTTTTTTGTTATTTTACAGCCAATAATAGCCAGCCAGTACTATACGTAGCTGATTTAACGAGACACAAACGGACAAAGGCACTAATAAACAGTTTATAACCAAAACTATCATCACTTCATGCGCCTCCGGGGTGGCCATTGATGTCCAGCTATTTAAATTCAAGGGTGATTTCAGACGTCCCAGTTGATTTTTTTTCAACTTTCGAGTCCAAATTGCTTTTCTGATCTGCAACTGGAACGCAGTCAAGTGGTCTGTGACACCCTCCCTGAAACATCTGGCTCTGAACGACACGAGTTGGGTCAGGGTGAGCGTGGCTGCCACACATCCACACAGAAAGGACCCAAATCTGGACGGTTCTTTGGGCCTTTGGACCACATCTGCCTCCCCACAGTGCTTAAACCCAGGCTAAAGCCAGTTTATGGCATCTGGGAAACATCTGGCCACGTATCAAATGTCATAATCCCGAGTTAGTCCCAGCTCCTTGGAGACACGTTTGGCCAGTGCTGAAACTGAGTCCCACAATAAGCACCTGGATTTGGAGTGAGTGCCTCACCCATGATCTGTCTTGGTGAGGAAGGGGGGAGGGGGGGTGAAACTGCAGCGGGTGAAAGTGTTGAACTGTACCAGGCCGTTCTGCCTCCATCCTCATCCTCATCCGCATCCGCATCCGCAGCAGCAGCAGCAGCAGGAGCAGAAGCGCCCCTCCCTCTGCTCCGTCCACGCCGCTGAAGGACGGTAAGAGACGCCTCACGGTGTCCACCACCCACCCCCCCACCCCCCCACCGCCAGCATCCGTCAGACAGGACGCCGGGCATCTGGTTCTTGTTCGCTCGGAGGATTCGTCTCCATCCGTCCATCCATCGCGGTGCTCCAGACGCGTAAAACCAAGCGGAGGCTGAGCGGAGTCGGCTGCTTGTTTTTTCTAACAGCGCATCGGTCGAAGCCGCCGGAGGAATCCGCATCGACAGAGAAATCAGTCTTGACAGGGTGCTATCTGTTCGGATGTGCGTTTTCAGGGGCCGCGGAGTGGCGACGAGTAATGTGAGTTAAATCAATGTTTCACCATCATCTGTGCAGCCGCTGCCGCTGCTGTTTGCAAGCTGCTGATATTAACCAAGCAACCTGTTTTCCACTGAAATCCTTCGCCCATATGCATGCATGCATATATACGGTGCGTTTTACTCACATTCCTGTGGCAGGATTGGAGGTCATGATTCATAGATTACCAAAGAACAGCAGGTGACCGTGGCCACATGATGTGAAATGATTAATGACCGTTTAATAGAAGTGTTTGCTACTTTCTGGCTGGTTCAAGTTCAAATTTAAAGGCATTTTAATGGTTTCAGGTACATTGATCCGGGAGAATAATGCAAAAAGTCCAACATTTTGTTTAATTTTTAATCAGATTCATCCTTAGTGACCACATTAAAAGCTGTTTAATGACGCCTCAACGTCATTTTTCAAACATCTCGGTGTAGGCTTTGTCGTTCTTCTCTCATCGTTCTGTAGGATGATGCTGCAGATTGTTTTGATGTTGGCCTCCAGGCTCCCTGACTCACGTTCACAACTTAACGTTCAGCCGAGTAAATTAGGGTGACCTGATTTCTGAGGTAAGAAGCCCATCCTATGACCTGAGGCGAGGTGGTGACAGGCCGCAGCAGCTTAGTCCTCCATGTGAAAACTGTGCGGGGATGTGGATTAGACTTAACCCTCTTAATAACCCCAAAGTTATGCAACTGACGAGACAAAAGGTGCACACACACACACACACACACACACACACACACACACACAACCTGACAGCTGTTTTAATCCAGAAACACACACAAAGAAGAGCCCTCCTCTGAGTGATGGTGTATTTGGAAGGTTTTTCTGAGCTCGTTTGGCGGCGCATCATCACTAATTCAACCAGTTGAAGCATAAAATGACAAATCAGACGAACGCTAAATGATTTATTCCATATGAACTATTTGTGATTCTTTCACATCTATAAATGCATTGAAATCTGATGCATTTGGGTTCTTCGAATGCCGACAGCAGAACTGTTGAAATATTAATTCCTTGAAATCCTTAACAGTGACTGAGAAATTTAAGGTGACAGAACAATTTGTGATATTTATTTAGCTTTTTTATTTACATTTTTTTTGGCAAAGACCACTATATTTTCGGGGTTTTTGGACTGCTGGTCAGACTAAATGAACTGATTTCTCATTTATTTCACAAGCGAAACATAGATAACAATAAACTTAATTCGGATATTTGTAATGTTGCAATGAGCGCATGTTATTAATAATTCATTTTAAATCAAGTTTTTTCAACAGAACCAGCAACATATCAGCGAACGAAAGTTTCAGATTTGTAAATAATTCATGCTAGATGTCTCCTGCTCAGCATCTGTAGCTGTGAGCCTTTCTGAGACGACCTTGAGCTGGTGTCATCTTTCACGTGGACCGAAACATTTTCCACTTACGGGCTGAGCATCAGGCCAGAGCAGAGCAGCTCAGGTCAGATTCTGTTTCAGATTCTCCTGCAGGCAACTCCACAGACTCTAAGTAACCCCCCCACACACACACACACCAGCACTGTGCACTGTGAACTCCCATCATGCCTCAGGGGGAGTGAGGCAGAGCGCTGAGCTCAGCAGGATCGGGCAGGGTGTGGAAAGGCTTGATGCCCAGCAGTGGGGATGGTCTCTGCTGGTCAGAGAGGTGTGGCTCAGGCTGACTGCATTCACTTCACCAGTGATCGTTAAAATCATCAGAGGCCTGCAGAAGACTCAGCTCAGAACCGTGGAAAGGGAAATTTAAGCGCCCCTACGTTCTGGTTTTGCAGGTTTTGGTAAAACTCGAGTTTTTGGGATGTTCATTCAGCTTTTATATACTTTATAACTCTGAAACAAAGCAAAACATTAGCTGTTTTATTAAAATTGAGATTTTACAAAGGCAGCTGAGTAGAATTGTAGAATTGGCATTCTCCACAGCCTTTGGAGGCGTCTCACACTTTGACTTCTGGACTCATACTCGTGCTCGTTGCAGATGTTCCTGGACAATATTCACTAGGGGTGGGACGATATGCTTTGGTCACGATTCGATTTGTATCACAATTCTTGATAATTGCGATTCAACAAGTATTGCGATTCGATATAATCAGTAATTGCAATTTTCTTCCCCCTTAAAAAACAAACAAGTTGAATCATACACTTCTAGAATGAATGTCGTTCCCATAAACAATGCACATCAGTCTGTCAGTCAGTCCAGCAGCTGACATTTATTTCAACTGAGACAAAAAGAGACATTTTTTAAAGTTTACAGTTACAAAATGTCCACACAGCACAAATGTGGGCTAGTTTTAGCATAACTTAATGTAATGAATTGATGAAGTTTTTCTGGACACGGATGTGACGTAATATAATCGATTCAGGGGAAAAAAAAGACTTTTAAAATCATCCCATACAAAAATTGCAATATGTACATGAATCGATTTTTTCGCCCACCCCTACTATTCACACCACTGCCTGCATCCTAAACCCTGCCATTATGTGCTGGACTGTCTCAGAGGGCTCTTTGGGGTCCCGTCCGGTATGGCAGACCACGGTCTCCATGATTAGTGCCACCTTACTGCCTTTCAGACCAGCCTTTTCTAGCCACTTATAGGACTTCTCTATATCAGCCGCCTTTTCCATGTGTCGGTGTTACATTCTGTGCAGGGGATTATCCTTCCACCACTGGGTTTCAGCTGCCTGACTCACTCACTTAGCAGTTCATTACTTGGGGCCATCTTCCTGACGTATTCCTGGATCTTTGTTGTTTCATCCTGGATTGTGGCTCTGATGCTCACCAGCCTCCCTCCTTCCTCTTAGTTTACACTCTCAGGGTGCTGGACTTGGGGTGAAACCCTTCATGCATTGTTAGGAGCTTTCTTGTGTTTATATCGGTGACTTCCATCTCCTTCTTTGGCCAGATTATTATGCAGGCAGGGTATGTGATGACTGGCAGAGCATATATGTTGATTAGGGAAGTCCCAATCGGGTTTTTTTTTATTTTGAGTATCTGCCGACACCGAGTCCCGATCCGATACTTCTACATTACATTAAATAAATGAAGAACGGCGAGGAAACAGATACAGGATGTCCCTGATTTTTTATTTCATTCACTTATTTTATCATTTAACTAGTTTTATCAATTTAATCATTTAAGTAATCAAGTAATAAACAAATTCTTCACATTGTAGTTTAGTGCAACAATGTTTAAAATAAAAAAGAGCAGCAGTTCAGCTTGAAATACCTGCAGGCATGTAAACAAATGAGCAAATAAAAGTGCCACAGTGTTCTAAAGTAAGGCCAGTAATGTGCTTTAACTGCACTCCTAATTCTTACTCTCCTCCTCTGGCTTCACAGAAGGAAATTGCGTTTTTCTTGATGAAAACCAACATCTCTACCTTGTCATGTTTGAGCCTGTTCCTGTTCTCATCAAGGATGTTAGTGATTTCCTTGCAACCTCTTGAAATCCCAAGTTTGCATATCTCACAGTTTGCAATCGCAGCGTTTTAAAATACCTCCACACCGCAGACATTCGGCCCCCAGCTGGGGATAAACACCTTCCTCAGTTGAAATAAATGTAATGTGGAGGCATTGGAGACCCATCCAAGATGGCGGGCTCGCTGATACATCAGCTCAAACAGGCAGCGTCAGTCTATGAGGCGTCTACGTATATTATGTCTGTGGTTGAGACGGTCTGACTCAACCACCACAGAACAGGAAATACTAAGCTGCTATTTTTTCCCATTTTAACACAGAACATTAATATGATATAACACAATGCCAGGGGGTGATACACAGTGATAAATTAGTTAATAAAAATGTGATATAAAGTGCACAGCGCTCACGTTTGTTGTTGTCCTTCCGGTCCAAAGGACGGACCACCAGTCCAATCAGCGACGGTTCATGTGAAATCACACTGTCCATTTTGTTTTGTTTTTTTCAGAAAATGATGTAAGTGTATCCAATCAAATCGAATCGTTGGCTGAATATCGTGTATCGTATCGTATCATATGGTGAGGTTAGTGTATCGCTCTGATGCTGAGAGGAGTCTCCATGTTGTAAAGAGGCAGGTTACTGGCCGGGAGTCAGATCGAACTCGCTTCTTCTGGAGGATCCTTCCTGATCAGGACCGGCCTGGTTGGGTCCCATCTATCAGCAACGGGTTCATTTGTGCTGCTGGTTAGTTTCTTTGGCCAGTTGGTGTATACGTCATGTTAGTACCAGCTGCTTTCCAGCTCCTAATGCTTGAGACACTTCCACGGATATCTGCCACTGTTATGGTCATTTGCTCTTATAAAATTAGACTTATTAAAATAATGACATCACATGGGTGTTTTCTCTATATTTTTACTATTTCTAGACCAAGACTGTTTAATCTTGCGTCATACAGGTACCGCAGATAAAACGGGGTAATGAGAGACATCAGATTTCTAACAGTTCATGTAATAACAGTAATGTTGACATCTGATTATCCTACATTCATGGGCGTCGCAAGAGGATTTTACACCCCCCCCCCCCCCCCCCCCCCCCCCCCCCCACACACACACACACACACATTTTCCAATGGTAAACCCTTTTTGCCCCATGGATGTATTATATTAACGGTTTGCCCACCCTCGTAGTGCACCAACATACAATGAGTTTTAAAGACTCTGTACCCTCTTTAGAATAATTCTATCCAGATTTGAGCAGTCTAACTATTGTAGTTTCCATACAGGACCTAGTTTAGGGTGATGAGAATACAAAAAAAAAGCAGTAAAATGGCCCTGTTCTGCATTTTCACAAATCAGAAAAAGGTTTCACAAATCCCAAACAAGGTTTTAATGAATCTATAGCCCCTTTAGCATAATTATATCCAATTTGAGCTGTGTAACTATTGTAGTTTCCATACAGGACCAAGTTTAAGGCGATCAAAATGCAAAAATACAGTGAAATGGCCCTTTATGCCCATCCATTTAATTCGCGAATCGGATGCCAACTTCAGCGTCGTGTCTATGGGCTTGATTTGGCGCTCTTGTGCCTCCCCTGGAACACCCCCACATTTAAAATCACTTCTCCACCCCTGCCTACATTGTATACAGCACAAGAGTGTTTTAGACCACATGTTGCTGTCAAACACCACAGACTGTTTACTGTGTGTGCAGGTGAGAAGATTCTCTGTTGGCGGTGTAAATTGGTTTCTGCTGCCGCTAACAAGCTCAGATTCTTTGTTACCCGAGGCGAGATTCTTTTTCAGCAGGTGACAAGTGAAAGAAGAGAACGATTCTTATCTCAAAGTGCAACGTTGTGGATTTTTCAGAAGTGACACCTTGCAGTTGTGAGATGAGATTGAGGTAAAAACCTCCCGTCTTTCAGGCAGATTGTTCAGACCTGATGTGGTTTGAAGACAGCTTCCCAGAGAGCGGCTGGCTTAGGTGTAGCTACACTCACAGGTTTGTGTTCCTCTTGCATCTGTTTCGTGCATAAAGACACATTTAATTAGGCGTGTTTGTGCTCGGGTTGTTCTCTTTTAAAGCTCTCAAAGTATTCAGATTATTACAGGATGATGCCAACTTGATTATTGTTGTTTATATTCAGCTGTGCTTATTGTGGGAGAGTACGATGTTGAGACCGGGTTTAGTGCCCATCAACCTGGTTTCATATCTGTTAAAGGAAAAGTTCAGTTGTTTTTTTTAAACCTGGACCTTATTTCTGGCATAAAATACGTTCATCTACTCACCGATAACAGTTTGGTGAAAGTCGGCGTCCTTCTGAAGATATTTAGATCACTGGAGATCGGCGTATTTCCATATAGCGGGAGAGAACAGGGCAGAGACAATACAGCCTCTAAATAAGGTATTATCTGTCTTTATTTCACCAATACTTTAAGACCCATGAAGGAATGAACGCATACTATTGCGCTGTTAGCTCAGAGCTGCCGTGTTGTTGTTATCCGGGGCTGTCGGGGGGCTTTCCACACACACGTCTAGTGGGATGACGTCATCAATGTGCGCCGCTGCAGCACAGCTCATTCACTCCGGGCTCTGTGGCGGTCGGCTAACTTCACACGGAGTTTGCTGCTGCTAGTTTTGTGCAACATGGCAGAATATTTATCAGATTTTGACGACGTGGACGATGACTTTGAGTATGATGGAGTAAATAAGCTGTGCTGCAGTGGCGCTCGTTGATGACGTCATCCCAGTAGACGTGTGTGTAGAAACCTTCCTATAAGCCCAACAGTACGCGTTCATTTATTCATTGGTCTTAAAGTATTGGTGAAATAAAGACAGATAATGCCTTATTTAGAGGCTGTATTGTCTCTGCCCTGTTCTCTCCCGTTATATGGATATACGCCGATCTCCAGGGATCTAAATATCTTCCGAAGGACGCCGACTTTCATCAAACTGTTATCGGTGAGTAGATGAACGTATTTTATGCCAGAAATAAGGTCCAGGTTTAAAAAAACAAAAAACAACTGAACTTCCCCTTTAAAGTGTTGGCAACAGACAGCAGAAACTTCCAGGCTCCTGTCTGCTTTGTATCCCTAAAGCTGGATGATGTTAGAAGACTGAAACTGAATACAGTTTCCAACTTCAGCTCTCCATTTCCAATTCTCAACGCCTAAATCCAAATAATCTAATAAGAAGTACATTTACAATAACTTTCCTGGAATTGTACTGACATAAGCTGCAATTAATGGGTTTGGGAAATACTACTACTCAGAAAAGCTACTCATATATCAAATTACATAACTTTGGTTAAATATACGGTATATATTTAAAGTCGTGCAGAATAGATGTTTATGTGAATCAGCCACACAGGCAGCAGCTTTTGAAACAATGACGACTCTTTGGTAATTTTTCTCAAGGCTCACCTGCAAACTGCCTCAATGTTAATAAATGCTGCAGCTGAAATTCACGCTTACACGCCCCTGAGGAAACACACACAGGAGTTCTTCTTTATATCTGTCCCCGAAGCTTTGAGCCGTGACTCACTTTAACGTTTCATTCGCTGTGGTTACAGCACTGTACTCTGCTTTCATCTCAAGAAAAGAAAAAAGGAAAGGTGAATGCTGGATATCAGTAAAACTGTGTGCAGCAGCCATCATTTAACTTTAATAACAAAGAGACAATAGCTCCTGATTGTGACACACAGACAGTCAGTTGTGTCGTGTGCAGGAACAAAACACAAACTTATCACGATCCTGAGGATCTGGCACTGAACGAACCTGGAAAACCTGGAGGTGTATGAACTGTGATAACAAAGGCAGTGCAGGTCGGTAACTGAAAACCTGGTGTGAAAGAGAATAAAAAGGAAAACTAACAGATAAGGGACAAGCTCTGCAAAATAAAACAGGAAGTAAAGTGACTTACCCCCTGCTGCGTCCTGTGAGCCGAGTTCCAGCCTCGTTTTGGCGTTGGTGAAAGTAGTTTTTTTTGCTTCTCAAAACAATATGCGTTCAAAAGAGTAATACATTTCCATCACAAAATCGTTCTCCAGGAAAAAGTCAGACCTCACAATCGCTTGGCGCTATTTTCTCTCCCTTCATATCACTGCGTGCTGTGTAGACCGAGCAGCAAACACCGTAACAGGCGCGGCTGTCGGCAGGCGGCAGTGATACGAAGGGAGAGAAAATAGGGCCAAGAGATTGTGAGGTCTGACTTTTTCCTGGATGAACGATTTTGTGATGCAAATGTATTACTCTGTTGAACGCATATTGTTTTGAGAAGCAAAACGCTTTATTTTTTAAACCCCAGCCAACTAGCCGGACTACCTTCATCAACACCAAAACGAGGCTGGAACTCTGCTCACAGGACGCAGCAGGGGGTAAGAAAATGTTCATAAATGATGTTGCTGATATGGGATGTCATACAGCTTCATGTCAAAAGAGGCGAACTGTCCCTTTAACTGTTGTGTTTGCAACATCCTGCACTTGGAACACTTGGAAACTTTTCAAGAGATGTTTTACTTTGCTGGTCCTCAAAGCAAAGAGGGCTCCTGGAAGCCGCCCATGTTCTCACTCCGGCTTCCTCCCACGGTCCAAAAGCATGCGTGTCGGGTTAATCGTTGCCTCTAAGTTGATCGTAGGAGTGAGTGTGAGTGTGGATGGCTGCTTATCACTGTGTGGCCCTGTGATGGGCTGACGATGACAGCTGGATTAGGCTACAGCCCCCCCCCCCCCCGCCAGTTGGATTAAGTGGGTATAGAAAAGTTTCACTCACCAAATATCAGCTGCACTCATCGAATGTATTTCATGGAAGTGGAGCTCTGCTGAATAAGCGTTCTAAACCGATCATGTTAGACTTTAAGTGTTCTTACAGCAAAGCACAACAACTCTTTATGTGCTTCTAATTACAGTATGATGAAGCCATTCACATGTTCGTCTCCTGCTGTGACTAATAACCCTCTGAAGCACCCCAATTAGTCTTAATGATGGCGTCTTATTGCTTTTGTTATAAAGAGACGGCACCCTTTATCATGCCATTTAAAATGAAGCAGCTAACAGGTTATACGCAGATAAAGACACAAAGAGCAGCCTTTAATTGATTTGTTCAGGAGAGCTTTTATGTCTGAAATAACTTGGAAAAAAATCAGGCTTTTGAAATCATTCCTTCTGGATAAACTGAAAAATACGTTGTGATTTAAATGACTTGTGTATGGTGGAGTGAGGCGGTGTGTCGGCAGTCTTTTTACCTTTGATCACTTCTGAACCAGCATAGGCAACGTTTTCCCGTGATATTTTTAACCACAGCAGTGAGGCGGTGGGAGAATCACGCCATGTTGACTCACACCAAGTGACATAAATGGGACATGGTCGACTTTCACAAATAAACACACGTAATCAGCTCACTTCTCCTCTCAGCCTCGGCTGGCGTTTTGGGCACAGGAAGCTGTGGCCTCAGCCTGGCAGTGAGTTGGCAGAAAGTGCTTCGGAGCTTTTCCCATCAGAGGAAGGAGCACGTGGGCCGGTTTTGCTTCAGCTTCATCTTTTCACGCTTATAGCACCCACTCCCTCTCAGTCAGCTCACTCAGATTGTCAAGTGCGGAGGGAAGTTTTTCTTCTACATCTCGTTTCTGGAAAGGAAACAACTTCCCAGAAGACTGAGTGTTTAAGTCACCTGAAACACTGATGTAAATACACATTGTGAAACCAGACAATCGGAGGGTTTTTTCCGATATGTATTCATTTAAAAAGGAAAGCCAAAGGTTTTGCATTTCAGGACATTTGAAAGATCGTCTGCTCCTTACCGGGTCTGAAAAAGAGGTAAATACAACCTGCTGCACGTCAATCTGGGAAGAGTCCATCGTTCTACAGAGAGAAAGATTATTCACAGGTGGAAAACATCCAGGACAGCTGTCAATCTTCCCAGGAGTGGACGTCCCAGTAAGGTCAGCCCAAGGTCAGAAACCCAAGAGCTACATCTCAGACTCTGCAGGCCTCAGTGAGCATGTTAAAGGTTAAAGGTCATGACAGCACAGTTAGAAACAGACTGAACAGGTATGGCTTGTGTGGAAGGGCTGCAGGAGAAAGCCTCTTCTCTCTAAAAAGAACATGGCAGCACAGCTTAGGTTTGCAAAGCTGCATCTGAACAAACCTTAAGACTTCTGGAACAATGTCCTCTGGACAGACCAGAGCAAAGTGGAGATGTTTGCTCATAATGCACAGCGGCACGTTTGGAGGAAACCAAACACAGCATATCAGCACAAACACCTCACACCAGCTGTCAAGCACGGTGGTGGAGGGCTGATGATCTGGGCTGGTTCTGCAGCCACAGGACCTGGGCACCTCGCAGTCACTGAGCCCACCATGAACTCCTCTGGATCCCAAAGTGTTCTAGAGTCAGATGTGACTAAAGCTGGGCTGAAACTGGCTCATCAACAGGACAAAGATCCCAAACACAGCAGCAGATCTACAGCAGAATGTGTGAAGAAGAGAAGAATCGAGGTGTTGCAACGGTCCAGTCAGAGTCCAGACCTCAGCCTGACTGAGATGCTGTGGTGGGAGCTGCAGAAACCAGAGCTGCAGACCTCAATGAGCTGAAGCAGCTGGAGAGAAGAGTGGGAACAAGATTCCTCCAGAACCAGGAGAGAGACTGAGGACGTCCCACAGAGGTTTTTAGTTTTAGTTTTAGTTTTAGTTTTCCACTCACTACTTCTGCAGTTTGGTTCAGTTTTGTCTCACTAAATAATGACACAGTGTGATATGTCACATGTTGATGTTCATCTGATGTTATTTTTACCACATACCGCTCTTACTCAGGGACCTCTGGATATCCACTAAGCTGCAGATCCAAGCACCAAGCTGCTTTATGAGCAGCAATCACGTTCATCTCTGATAATTAGCAGATCATTTGATGTTTGTGCGGGTTTTCCCTCCTGCCCGATGTGAAGCTGAGTGACTTCTGCTTCTCAAAACAAATAATTAAAAGATTAACAATGCGATGACAGCTTTTCCAGATATACATTTAAAACTGACAGCTAAGGAAAACCCTTACTCTTAAAAAGTTCTACTATTCGGTTGTTATTGAGCTAAAATCACCCTAAAATACCCGCCTCCTACTCTCAGTGCTGAAGCCATTTTCTCCCTCAGAACCAACAAGGCAGGCAGACAGGGGGTCACATTTTCATTCCTGCATCCGTCCTACTTCCGTTAATCCTCCATGATTAGTGCGAGGCATTCAGCCGGAGCCTCAGAGGCGCAGACTCCGTTTGTGGAGCGCTGGTTTCCATGATAACACTCTGAATGATGTGTGGGCGCACAAAGTGGCTATGCAGGAGATCGTCCTTGGACGCGTTGATACGTTAAAAGGGGAATGAGAGAGCGAGGCAGTTAATGGGCTTCTCAGACATGCAGAGCATTTATATCAGCTGGCTTCAGTGGTGGCGGTCTGTCACAACACAGAGGATCGTGTTGACAGGAGCCCTCTGATTTCATCCTCACACATTAAAGTGCTGAACGCTGTCAACTCGGGAGGTGATGTTTCACTTGATCAGATATTCGGCTTTGTTCTTTGTTGTCAAAATGTCTGGATTTGTGGTGACAATGACTCGCTTTTTGAACCCTTTCAGCCTCAAATTCTTCGGCTTTAGTGTCACTTTCCTGGATGCTACGTTTGACTGGTGCCAGAATGATGACATCATCTGTCTCTTTTATCAATTCTGGGGTAGCTAAAACAAACCTTTTGGTTGCTGCTGGCAACAAAAAGCTGATCATTTGATTGGTTGGAAAATCACTGCTGTGCTGCTAAGGCGTAAGGCTCGAAACAATTAGAAAATCATCTGACAGGAATAAACACAAACACATTCTCAAATTATTATGATTTTTATAAATTGATAAAAGTTTGATTGTTTCTATTTACCTTCCAATAAAAAAAACTAGGTTAAACACTGTTTTCCTCCCTTTAAGGTGTGATTGATACGATGTTAATGTTGCACTTCCTTCTGCTGTGGTTTAGTTGCAGCTAAGTGGAGAATTGTGGAATAGATAGATAGATGGACAGATAGATGGATAGATAGATAGATAGATAGATAGATAGATAGATAGATAGATAGATAGATAGATAGATAGATAGATAGATAGATAGATAGATAGATAGATAGATAGATAGATAGATAGATAGATAGATAATGCCTACAGTTTACTTAGTGGCAGGTTTTCCGACTGTTGGTTGGTCACAACAAAACAACTCGACTGTCACAGTATGAACAACAGGCAGTTATTAACTTTCTCTTTTGCACAACTAACAATTTTCTGGCGGATTTCTTCAATCGTCTCAGTTGCACCACCTGTATATACAAAATATTCTTTTACATTTTCAGATTCATACAGCAGTATGAATAGTTCCTGTTGCCTTTGACAGAAGATTTAGGTCTTGTCGAGCCAGATAATACAACGAATGCTCGACTGTGTTGAACTCGCTTCGTACTACGACCCTCAGTTATTCTCAAAAGTGAGAATGAGCAATGAGCTAAATCTAAAAACACTGGCATGGCTGTGAACCAGGATGCTTAAGCAGGAGGTAGGACGAGGATCTAAAGGGGAAACCTCAGAAAACCAGGCAGTATATGTACAGAGGAGGGAGGCTTATAAAAGACAGGTGCACAGCGATCGAGGAACTGAAACCAGCAGTGGATGGAGGAAGTAAAACCGACCGAATTTAAAGAATAGAATAGAATAGTGCGATTATGGCTCTTGCATTGAAGCCATTCCTCAGTCTGTTAGTGTTGGCCTTCAGTGTTCTGAACTGTCTTCCAGAGGCTTCAAAAAGTTAGTGTCCAGGGTGGGTTGTGCCTTTAAGTATTTGCCTGGGCCTTCCTCGGGCAGCGGGAGTTATATAGTTCCTGTAAAGAGGGAAGGGGGCAGCCGATGATCCTCTGGGCTGTGGTGACGACCCTCTGGAGCGCCTTTCTGTCCGCTGCAGTGCAGCTGGACAACCACACGCAGATACAGATACAGTACGTGTGGATGCTCTGTATGGAGCATCGGTGAAAGGACACCAGCAGTCAGAGTCCTCAGGAAATAGTCTCTGCTCTGAATTTATAAAGAAAAAAAACACTATTTAGCAGGAATATGTACCTAACTGAAACATGGACAATGAAAACTCTAAATTTTAAAGATTGGACGGAACTACTTGGACCACTTATGGCCTGAGACCTAAACCAAATCTTTGAGTTTTAGATGCAGATATGTTCATTTCCTTGAAAAGAGTCACATAACTGAGCTTATTTACATTCTTTCAAATTAGAATTAAAAAATGAGTGGGTTTAAAAAGGTTTAGATTTTAAATAAACCGACACAAAATCCCTTCAGACATTTTTAAAAACAGCCCTAAACATGCATATATATATATATATATACAACATATTAGCATTTCACTGTCTAATTTGATCTCCTGTAACATCTGTTCTGTTTCCAACATACACTTAATGTAATTACTTTAGGAGCTGGATGCTATGACTTTCTGCAATAAGAGGATTTAACCGCATCAGCGACACTGAAGACTTCTTAAAAGCTCTCCATCCGTGTGGGACGACGTCAGGGTTTTAGAAACGGCCCGGCCCACGATGTCTTTCTGATTCCTCTTCTGGGGATGATGCAGCCGCTCAGATTAACGTGCCGTCACAACAGAGCCACTAATGGAGCCGAGATAATGATAGATGCTGTCGGTGGGAGGCACATCTGTGTGGTCAGAACGGCATCTTACATCAGAATGTCGTTAGAGAAAGCAGGTAAATTAACTGAAATAACGCAGGTAGACTCGGGCAGTAACAGACCAGGGGCGTTGCTGGGCATACAGCTGTACGGGGGCCCAGGCCCCCAGCCAGAACACCATCAACTACAACCTTACTGTATACAGAAAATGTGCCTGTAGCCTACTGGATGCATAAGAACATTTATTCAAATGTGCACGAACCTCAACAGGTTTAACAGAGTTACAGGCTATCCAAGCAAATAGAAACACTTTTGAGTTCAGCCATTTAGGTTTTCAATTCCTCCTTCTGTAGCTCATCAAACATAATCAAGTCAGCCTTTTACAAGAGGAAATGTTACTAAAAAACACAGTATGCAACCAAATAATGAACAATATTTCAGTCCAGGTACTGAACATGTTTTAATCTTACTGCAGCACAGTCAATAAATACTTCTGCAAGAGGGAATATTGCAAAATAAAAATAAAATTCAGAGTACCTGATATGGTCTGATAAGTTGAGAAGCCCTTTAAACTAGCCTAACCACTTTTTATCCATTTATAATGCCTAAGATAGTTTAGTACATAGGCTATAATGGGCAGAATAGGATATTGTCTCTCCTGTTTTTCAGCTGCCATGGAACCAGACGCTGTTTAAGCCTAAATACAAACGTTGTGTATTTGGCGTAAGAAATTACAGCGGCCTATGGATGGGCCTCTCACCTCCCTCCACTTTATGCTCAGTTCTCCTCGTGGCTTCTGACTCTCCTCTGTAAGAATTTCCTGATGTCCGTGACCACGATGACGTCAATCCATCAATCCATAGTGGTTCGTATAGCCGACTACGCTTCGATTGGCACAATGTGTGGGCGACTATCCGCTGATAAATATGACGTGCGGGCCGCAGGATCTTGTCTTCCAGCTCTGATTTCACGCTACGCGTCACACGGTCCATTCGCTGAGCGTGCACAGACGCACCCAACGCTTGCGAACACAACCTCTTTACTCTTTGGTAGAACTATGCAGCATTAAAGGAGGTTATGTGGTTGAAATAGGGAATATTGTGTCTATGTTATTCTTCCTTGGCACATCAGTCTTAGCGTAGTCTGAAGGATGTATGTGGGAGTTTTTACAGGGGCACAACGCATGTTTACAGGGGCACAACGCATGTTTACAGGGGCACGTGCCCCTGTAAAAAGTGTCTGGTGACGTGCCTGCACTACACTGACACTAATTTACTAATTTACGACTTACACCACAGAGTTCGAGCCTTCTCAGATTCATTCTCTGCTGTAGCTTTGCATAAAAGTTTTCAAAGTGTACAACTCAGCCGTCACCTGTTCTGTTTCAGAATGAAGACGATCATGGCGACACGATGACGATTATCTTAACTAACGAGGCTCTGTTCAATCTGGAGCTCAGCTTGGACTCTTCCTTGTTCCTTGAGCCGTCACCGGGCTGTTTTTTATTGTCATTTCATCAGGTAATCACTGTCTGGTGGCTGTTTGTCTCCGATCAGTGGAAACTCCAGGCTTCATTGGCGCACAAAATGGACACAGAACAGGGCATAAAGTGTGGCTTTGTTTGTGCTGCCAGCAGAACTGCAGCGTTCAGGCCTCAGACAGTGTGCTGCTCTGCTGGTTTTCATGCTCAAACATCGATCCGCTCTGTTTGTTCGACCAGCAGCTGAGCAAAGGCAGATAGTTGTTCAACTGTCTCTGTGTCACAGAAATGAAAACATAGCATCTGAAAGCTTGGTCAAGGTGAGCCGTACATGTCGCTCAGCTTCGTTTGCACGAATTCTGATTCGTTGCCTCGGTCATTTTTACCAGTTGTGGGTAGGCCTGTCGCGATATTCAATAAATCAATTAATCGCATGATAATTAGAATTAGCTCGATAATTTTTCTGGCCGCGATAAATGCCATTTGCATGCTTGTTGGCAAGTCAAGTCCTGTATCAGGGTCACCTGTCAAGTCACCTTATTATTGCAATTTTACCTGCAGAATCTGATCTTAATAAAGTGAAAACACAAAGATATAAGTAACTGTCAGTAAACATCATTGGCCAATGTGTCCAACCTGTCCACCCCGTATCATATCAAGCTAACGTTAGCTAACTACCGACTAGGCTAACAGGATAATATTAGCTAATTTGACAAGCACTTACTGGTCAGAATGGATCTTAAAATGATGAACAAAGTTGGAAGTTGTCGTCTGGCTGTCTGAGATGTTGATGCCGCATGTCTTGCACTGTGCTGTTCGTCTTTAGCCGTCAAAATGGTAATTACGAAAGCCGAAGACAATGATCTGATATGAGTTTATTCTCTCCAATAAACACGTAAGGTATGTAGAGAGGGCATGGCTGACTGACAGGGTAGGGATCCAATCATGACGCCATTCTCAGCCTGCGCTCCTATTTAATTTTTTTTTATTAATTTTATATTCAAATTGAAAACATGAACTGAATAATACTCAAGTCATAGTGTCTCAAGTCAAGTGCCGAGTCTTTAACTTCCAAGTCCGAGTCGAGTCTCAAGTCTTTTATTTTTTTGTCAAGTCAAGTCACAAGTCATCAAAACATCAACTCGAGTTGACTCGAGTCCAAGTCACAGTGACTTGAGTCCCCATCTCTGGGCACCGGGCAGAGAGAAAGCTAGTTGCGAGTTCGAGTCGGCTACGCCTAATAAAAACAAAAAAGATGGAATCTGTTTCTAAGCCAAACACGACAGCTGCAGTGTGGGAGCATTTGGGATTTAAACCGGATGCCCGCGGTGAACCGCTGAACGTGTGTGAGTCGGTGTGTCGCATTTGTTGGAAAACAGGCGCAATTAAAAGCGGCAACACAACAAACATGCATCTAATGCACAATCATCCGCTGCAGTTTTCCCAGTTGGGGGGAAAAAACACAACAAGTTGGGCCGCCTTCCTGTTCCCGACAGAGCGGGAAGTCACTGGGGCGTTTAGTCGACAAACCAAACAGGACAGAGCGAAACGGATTCCACTCACAGACGGTGGAGTTCGCTTCATTGCTAAAGAGATGCTTCCCTTTAGCATCGTGGAAAAGCCAGCATTTCAACGAATGCTGCAAACATTTGACAGACTGTAGTCCATTTTATTTATTGTTTTTGGTTTTTTGTTCATGTATTGTGTTCTAGTGTTAAATATTCTTTAAAAATAAAAGTTTATTTCTCTTTGAAAAGGTGTACCTGCATTATTATACCATTATCATTGTATTAGATCAGTGGTTCCCAAACTGTGGTATGCGTACCCCCAGGGGAATGCAACGTGACGTAGAGGGTACACGAAAAAATGCATAAAAACATGGTTTGCAAAGAGCGTCATTACATTTTTAAACTGGCATATACTGGAGTACCTGTCCACAGTGCCAAAAACACAAGATACTGCCATGCATAGATAGGTTATCCTCTAGTGGTCAGTGCATTAATTGCTCTACCGAAAGGCTAGCCCCGAGGCTAACCGCCAAAAATGGATGAATGGCTAAAAAGGATCAATTTCCTTTCCAGAGGGACATCAACTGCTACCACAAGTCAGCCCACAGTCAAAGGTGCACCTTCCAGCGCCAACAACCACCGTTATTCTTCACCTTCAACGTCGACCTTTGACCGGAGGCTAGCGTTGCACCCGTGGCTGGCCAAGCTAACAACCTCGTCAAAAAGGCAAAAATGTGCCACCACGTACTTGTGTGAGAGTGGATTCTCAGCCCTGACAATTATGATAACAAAATGTAGAGCGAGACTTTGCGTGGAGGATGATTTAAGACTCAGACTTTCTGAAATTCAGCCCAATATTGCAGATTTATAGACAGATATATAAGGCTACGGCTACCTGCTAAGGTAGCTGAGGAAGGCACCTTTAAGTGTATTCATCAAATCAAGTATAACTGAATATGTTCTAGAAATGTAGAAATGTTTGGTAGATTCATTTTTTCAAAAGTGAACTGGTGTTGCTCACTGAAAATGCTGGTAGAAATGGACCTATTTGGTGAAGAATAGAATAATAATTTAAGTGATTTCTGATGTGTTATATGCTGTGTGGTGGTGGGGGGGCTTACAGAATGTGTGTGCAGGAGTAGGGGGTACATGGCTGGAGGTCAGATGTCTGAAGAGGTACGTGGCTGTGGAAAGTTTGGGAACCATTGTCTTAGATGAAAATGATCACAGAACGACAATATTATCGCAATAATTTCTGAGACAATTTATCGTCCAGCAAAATTTGTTATCGTGACAGTTGTGGGTGACATTTCACTTCAGAGTTGCACGACTTTGATCTGACATGGAACCCTTGATTATTACGGCAGGCCACCCCTCACTGCCTTCGCTCCTCTGTGTCAGCAGCTAAAGTGTCAGCTCCACTTCTTTTACACGAAGGATGAAGGTGTTTCCTGCTAAATATAGATTCCCCCGATGAGGCGCCTGCATGCTCATTAAAGCTGCTGCCGCCGCTCGCCTTCACCTCCTGTAGTATGTGATGCAGGGTGCATGCTCTCATGCAGCACGAGCCTCCACTCCCTCCCTCAGAAATGCTGCAATGCGTCTCCCTCGGCCAGGACTGGGTCAGTGTAACTCTGCTGCTGGCAGCAACCAGTCGCCATGGAAACAGCCGATGGGACTCGTGGCTAAGGATTTTGTATTTTAATGTTTGATGTGATTGTGCATGAAAAAAAAAAAAAGAGCTTTCTTGGAGGTTTTAAACCTGTCGTGTCGGTGGCGGCGGAGGAAATGAATAAAACGGCACGGGAGCGAAAGAGAAGGGCGGGGCTGAGGACGCCTGAGCGCCGCCATATGTTCACGGTTGTTGTGGCAGAACGCCGTCTCATCAGCTCATGATTCAGGCCACTGAACATAGTGGCACCACTTTTAATTCAGATCCATTTTGTGGGAGCGGCCTTTTTTAGCATAATTAAAGAATAACAACAAAAAAAAAAAAGGAGGAGGCGTCACAGCCTTCAGGCTCTTCCAGCTGCCTCGTGTGTGGTTTTCTACTCATCTACCCAAAAATTCAGCCTGACACTGTTGGACTGCAGAGCAAGAGTTTCTGATGACCGACCAGCCGTGACCAGTCAGCAGGTCACGTTTAAGGGATGCACCGCTTCCCAATGTGTGGATAAAACTTGTTTTTTAACCATTTCAGTAGCTTAAAGGGATAGTTCGCCTCTTTTGACATGAAGCTGTATGACATTCCATATTAGCAACATCATTTATGAACCGCCTGCCGACAGCCGCGCCTTTTACGGTGTTTGCTGCTCGGTCTGCACTTCAGTCTGCACGGTCTACACAGCAGGCAGTGATACGAAGGGAGAGAAAATAGGGCCAAGCGATTGTGAGGTCTGACTTTTTCCTGGAGAACGATTTTGTGATGCAAATGTATTACTCTTTTGAACGCATCTTGTTTTGAGAAGCAAGACGCTTCATTTTTTAAACCCCAGCCAACTAGCCGGACTACTTTTGTCAACATCAAAACGAGGCTGGAACTCTGCTCACAGCACGCAGCAGGGGGTAAGAAGATGTTCATAAATGATATTGGTAATATGGGATATCATACAGCTTAATGTCAAAAGAGGCGAACTATCCCTTTAAAAAGACAATATCAGTATGATTTATGATTACAGCTGCATTTATTCTGTTTGAGTCCCTTCTCACAGACGTTTTAAAGCTAACCGCATGAGCTTAAAGGTGCAACTTGGATGGGATTTTATGGTTTAATAGTGTTCACATGAGGTGACATTAAATAAAAAGCTATAAGATTATTAATTAAGTACGTAAAACACAACGTTTCAATGGTTTTTGCAGAAACTGTGTGTAAGAACTTGTTATTAACAAGCAGTTCTGTGTTGAAATCCTGATCCCGAGCAGAATCTGACCTCGTTTTTTGGCTTTTTTTTTTAATAAAACTCTTCGTTAAACTTCCCAGAACATTCAGCTGTGTGTTAGTTTTGTGTGTTTTATCCAGCTTTAGTCCTACAGTCTCTTCTGTCGAAAGGTAGCTTTCCCTTTAAGCAGCACCTTCCCAATATGGCGTATAAACAAAATAATGACCCCAAATTCAACACAGTTGGTACCAACCCGTGGAACTGGTTCTGCCGCCCCTTCATTTAACCCCTCAGTGTCCCACTGAGAACACGAGCAAAGGGAAAATGTTTCTCTTGATGTTTATGTTTGCTTTTGGGGAATAATAACAAGGATCAGTGTCTTTTTTCCCAAATGGTTGGGTGGTAAAAGTACCAAGATTGGAAAAAGCTGCGGCATGATGTAGGATTGCGTTTAGCATTTCGTGGCTGAACTGAGCAGTAGAGACAGTTTAGGTTGGTTTGCTTCCCCTTGTTTGTAAGATACAGAGCAAACACTGAAATAATGTGGTGAGAACATAGAAATAAGGCCCTTGAAATAGACTTTTAAAATGAAATGATTCTTATATTTATATTCATTGTGTATATTTACCACATATGTATAATTTATTTAAAATAATTATCTATTTAATGAGTATATTCATTTATTTGAGTGTTTATTTACCTTTTAGTGTTGAATATTGTCTGAACTGGCCTTTAAATGTCAGGGTCTTTGTGATTATTGGGCGGCCGTGGCTCAGTGGGTCGTCCAATAACCTGAAGGTTGGCGGTTTGATTCCCTCTCTCACTGCTCAGAGATGTGTGACCCTGTGCATGTGTGTGTTCAACAGGTTAATTTTGTGTATTTCACGTATCTACATGACAATAAAGTCTTATCTTAACTTAATTCTGTCCTATCTGTGTCCTCCTATGATAAGACCAACATTAATCCCTCTGAAACTTTTGCTTTTGGCTGTTATTTCTGCTCATGTTTTGGGTTTTTTTTCTGTTTCCCGTAGGCCAGCGGATCCTCCAGTATCAGAGTGATGTGCTTGAGACAGTTGTTTTGGTAAACCCATCAGAGGACACTGCTTCTTCACAGGTGAGTCCCGTTCGTGCAACATGGAAACAGCTGCTTGGGGATGAAGCCTCCCTGAAATATTCTGGATTTTGATTTGATTCGATCAGTTTCAGGCCAAAGTGTTTCTGCTGCTGTTCACCATTCGTGACACCGTCCACCGCTGTGTTTGACACCGCAAACTGCATACTTCCATACTTCATACTAATCGATCAGACAGTACGCAGAGTGTTTACCCACAATGCATTTCGCTCCTGCCTGAGCCGAAATCAGCCGGCCTGAAGCTGATTTCCCTTAAGCTCTAAACTCTGTAAACTTTAGCAACATTTGAAACATTTTCAGGTGAGAAAGTAGTCGTTTAGATCCCCAACGTGTTGAAAATCTGACAAAATACCGGCTATTTACAATTTTGTTCCCACGAATTCGGCGCTACTAAAGCTAGCCGCAGTGAGCAACGCACTTCCTGTTATTTTCACAAAATAAAATACCCGTTGCCTTTTATCATAGGGAAAGCCATTACCATACAATTGGTGCTTTGGTTTTGAAAACAGGAAGTGAACCTACCCTCGTTGTAGCTAGCTTGAAACTGCCGTTTTGACAGGAAATGATGATCGGCGACGTCACGTTACGTTGCATCTTGGGTAGTTTGAGTATGAGTAGTAACCTCATGATGCATACCCAACATTTCAGAGAATCTAGTATGCATCCGGGAACTTCTGCTTACTCAAACTCAAATACTAACTCAAAAAGTTAGTAGGAGTAGTAGGAGTAGTAGGAGATGTCTCCACATCTGCTCTGATTAACATGAGGACACCCTCAGCTTCAGAGTGTCCCAGAGCTGTTTGAGTGCATCCTCAGACTCTTTGTTGTCGCTGGCATTTTAAATCCAGGACATTTACTTTATTGCAGTTGTCTTCGTCTTATTTACAACTTGTGTGCACTGTTTTGTGTTCCTTCACGTGTCACTGCCACTCGTAGATCAGTATATCATCGTGTCCTTGGGTGAATTTCCACATGTAGAAAAATAGCTCTACTGAACTTCAAACACTCGATAGGAAACCTTTAAGCCTTTTAATAGGCAGCGAGTTAAAGGCTGCCACCTCAACCTGGATCAAAGTGGCTTAGAACTGCAGGCGTTTAAACATGCTAAATGTGCTAAATGTGCTAAACGCATCTCCAGAAGTTACATCTTCCACATTTCATCATTTCTGTTCATGAGCACTACAGCATAATTCACTGCTGACATGGTTAACCAAGCAGGCAAAGTGACTCCCTGCTGTGCCTTTGAGTTTAAATACATTCCTTGAACAAGGTGAATACCTATCTGGTATTTTCCTATTTAGTTGCACTGCCAACAGGAATTTAAATGGATTTTTGTGAGGTTGTCAGCACGCCTGACACTTTTCTAACACAACACTTTAACTGCTAAACAAACAAGGAATAAGACAAATAGACTTAAAACTGAGACATGCAAAAGCATTCAGCCCCACATCTGCTGGGATTCATGCCCGTTTCTCCAGCTCCTTCACTCTGGATGGGGTTAAATGGTGCGGAGCAACCATTTAAATCTCAAGTTGTAATGAGACAAGAAAGAAAAAATGGTTTGTGGACATGACAATTAAAGGGCTTTAATTTAAAGGAACAGTTCACTATTTAAGACCTTGAGTCCCAGTTCCAGCTTGTTTATCAAGAATAAGAAATGAGGAGACCATTTTCACAACAATAGCTCATTTCTATCCATTTTGGCTTGATAAACAAGCTGGAACTGGGACTCAAGGTCTTAAATAGTGAACTGTTCCTTTAAGTAGTTTATAATGTGTTTATCTACATACTGAACAACTTCGGGCACATTTAAAAAAATTGGAGGGTGTTACCTTTCAAATGAAGTCTCATACATTTATCTTGGCCTTAAAAGGCATTTCCATTTCTGGCTATGCCAAAACATTCAAAAGTCCTTTATTGTCCCCGTGTTTATTGTCCCATTTGCAGGGTTCGAACATTGTGTTTTCAGTATGGACCGACAGTGACTGCATCAGGGCAGACATTTACAGAACTTATCCATCTCTTATGATTAATTTTAGATCGCTAAATTTAAATTTGGTGCTCAGTCTGAGCCTCAAACTGAAGGCTTGACTTTCCGTCACTCTGCAGGTAAATTGTCTCATTCACAAACAACAGCAGCGAATCATTTTGCAGCCACTGAAACTCACGAGCACCTAAAGAAAAGCGCAAAAACACATCAATTAGACGCATACCACTGCTTCCATTTAGCCACTCAAACAGAGCCTTTATCCTCCCGGGAGGTGCAGCTCAGCATTTCTGCCTTTATACTGTCAGCTTACAGAGAATGTGTTTAAATGTTGGCAGCAGTTACATCGGATATTCTGTCCTCTACCCAGATTCGCTCACTGATCACTGACTCTGCGACAAATAAGTTGCTGATCCTGAGCGGCCAGAGCTCCGAGCAGGGAGGTGAGATCCTACTGCAGGGTGGAGCCTTCACCTGTCGGCATTTGTCCAGCATTATCACCAACCCTCAAGTAAGCCAAGCCTTCTCTCACTTCAGATACGTTTTGTAATCAAGCTCTTACTTTAAGGAGTAGAAAACCACAGATCTTTCCCCTGTTCTTGTGTTTTAGGGGATCGAGGTCCTGTCCAGGGTGTTTTCGGCGCAGCCGTCCAGGCTTACTGTTTCCTGTCAGGGAGACGGGGGCTGGAGCTCCCTGGGTCAAAGCCTGGAGCAACAGCCACTCAAAGATTTCCTTGAATACCGCCTAAACCCTGACCCCCACCTCCCCGAGATGGACGGAGTCACGGAATTCACGGAGTACATCTCAGAGACGGTGGATGTGCCGTCGCCCTTGGAGCTGCTGGAGCCGCCAACCTCTGGAGGGTTCCTCAAGCTGTCCAAACCCTGCTGCTACATCTTCCCCGGAGGCAGGGGGGACTCTGCTCTGTTCGCCGTCAACGGATTCAACATCCTGGTGGACGGGGGATCCGACAGGAAGTCCTGCTTCTGGAAGCTGGTGCGACACCTGGACAGGATCGATTCTGTGCTGCTCACGCACATCGGTGCGGACAACCTCCCTGGCATCAATGGGTTGTTCCAGAGGAAGATAGCGGAGCAGGAAGAAGAGCAGAACCAAGGATCTGGCTCCAGCACCAACGGCGACTGGATGAAGAACCTGATCTCCCCCGAGCTTGGGATTGTGTTTTTCAACGTCCCGGAGAAACTCAGGATGCCCGAGTCTACGCTGAAGGTTAAGCGGAGCATTGAAGAAGCATCTCTGACATTGCAGTACCTCAACAAGCTTGGCATCACACCAGAGCCTCTTCACAGGGTGGTCAGCAACACCATCGAGCCAATCACACTGTTCCACAAGCTCGGTGTAGGAAAGTTAGACATGTATGTCTTAAACCCGGTAAAGGAAAGCAAGGAGATGCAGTTTCTGATGCAAAAATGGGCCGGAAACAGCAAAGCCAAAAC
Source organism: Odontesthes bonariensis (assembly GCF_027942865.1). Lineage (NCBI taxonomy): Eukaryota > Metazoa > Chordata > Actinopteri > Atheriniformes > Atherinopsidae > Odontesthes > Odontesthes bonariensis. Next base: position 42,030,620 of record NC_134506.1, read on the forward strand.
AGGGATTACGATGCCGAATGGAAAAGAAGGAGAGATATCCGTCCCTTATTTGACATCAGTTACAGCCCTAATTGTTTGGATTCCACACCGCCCCACAGAAAAGATCGTCCGGGTGCTGTTCCCTGGAAATGCACCGCAAAACAAAATCTTTGAGGGCCTGGAGAAACTGAAACACCTGGACTTCCTGCGATACCCGGTGGCCACTCAGAAGGATATATCGTCTGGTGCTCCACCTCCCGTCATCAAACAAACTAAAATGAGGTCCAGAACAGACAGCAAAGAGAGTCTCAAGTCCTCACCCAAACCTCACTCTAAAGCAACCAAAAAAGAAGCCGGTGGGCAGGAGGAAGAGCCAAAGAGTGACGCCGCTAAAGAGAATAAAGTTGAGAAGAAAGAAGAGAAGAAGCCCAAAAGTGAAAGCTCAAAGGCCACCAAACAGCAGAAAAACAGCGAAGTGGCCCCATGTGCAGACAAGAAGGAGAAAAAGAAAGTATCCAAGGAAAAACCTTCCAAGCAAGAGAAAGCATCTAAGATGGATGAGAAGAAAGACAAAGAGAAGAAAGACATCAAGAAAGACATCAAGAAAGACAAAGTAAAGAAGGATGAGAACATAAGAAAAGAAGAGAAAAAAGAGAGTAAAGCCAAGGAGGACAAAAAGAAGGACCCCAGTAAACCTGAGCTTAGAAAGATCACCAAACCTGACTTGAAGCCTCTTACGCCTGAAGTGAGGAAGACGCTACACAAGGCCAAGACTCAGGCTAAGCCCAAGACTGACAAAAACAAAGCTGTTAAAGAGGAAGCAGCTGAGAAAAAGCCCGTCCGGAGGAACATACCTGAGGAGGTTGCTGCAGCAGCGCTGGCTGACAGGTCCATCGTGTCCTCGCCCGAAGACCTCACCGAGGACTTTGAGGCTCTGAAGCAAGAGGAGGTGTCCAAACACAAGGCCGAGCCTGTCCAGAATAATGTGAAGTCTGGGCCGGCCGCGCACACGGAGGTTTCTTCCTCCGTTTTACCTGAGGAGAAGGCCACATCCCCAGCCGCCGAGATCAAATCCGCCGTCAAACAGGAAGCAGGCGGCAAAGACAAAGGTGCATCTCCAGAGGTTGCAGCTTTTCAAACAAAGGGTGCAACCGATGGCTTCGATAAGAAGTACGAAGAGGAGAAAATGGAGAAATATGGCAAGTACTCTGTAAGAGACAGTGGGACGGACCGATTGAAGAAGAGCGAGAGCTCGGAGGAGGAGGGGGATGTAATCGAAAAAGCAGAACTTGAAGGAACAGAAGATGACGAGATCCTGAGGTATAGAACAGAGGAGGTGAAACGGGAAAAAAACGGGAAGGAGTGGGACGCCAAACCAGCTGAGCGAAAAGCTGCAACGGGCGCAGCTCTGATGACGGCCTCGGCCTCCGAGCTGTTCTCCTTCATTCAAGATGAAACCATTCCTGGTTACTCCGAGACCGAGCAGACCATCTCGGACGAGGAGATCCACGAGGACACGGAAGACAGGATCCCACAGCTGCGCTACGACGTCGGCTCCTACGACATCTCTGTTCCCGATGTTCCCGGCACCTTCGACTCCATGCACGGCATCAAAGAGATGAAGAGCTCCGCTGCGTCCGATGCTGCAGATTTCAAGCCCAAAGCCTTCGCTGGAGGCCACGAGCCCGAGCTCGCACCTTACCCGGCCATCATTGCTGCTCCTCTCGCTGAGGAGGAGCACATCTCCTCGGCAACATCCATCACAGACTACGACAAACTGTCATCCTTTGCAACATCTGTGGCTGAGGACCAGTCGATCACCTCGGTGACGGCGCCTCAGACAGAAGACGCCGGGAGGAACTCACTCCTGCTGGACACCATCAACAGCGTCCCCTCCCGCGCAGAGGCCGCCCAAGGAAAGGACTATCTCCACTCAGCGGGAACCATCTCTCCCACCTCTTCTCTCGAGGACGACAAGTGCTTTAAGTCTCCTTCCTCCGACGAGTACCAGCCCAACATTGCAGAGATGGAGGGCGATGCAAAGATCAAATTAGTCCACGAAGAAGAAGACGACGAAGAGGAAGAGGACGAAGACCAGACCCCAAATGTTGACATCCCTCTGGGTAAACTTCAAGAGGGTTACGAACATGCAGTCTCCATGATGCGCCAGGAAAATGAGAAATCTCCACCTCCGATCCTTCCCACGCAGGCTGGGAAAGAAAATCAGGCTCTCTTCAGTTCAGAGGGATTTAAGACCTCACCCCCTCTATCCGTCTCCCCTGGGCTGGAGTCCCACTCCCGGCAGGAGAGTGAGGAAAGGTGCACGAGTCCTGATGACAGCACCATGAAACTGGCCTCACCCACGCAGTCGGTGCCCACAAGCAGCGGCCATTCTCCCACAGAAGAGAAAGCCTTTAAGATGGAAGAAAAGGATGAAACGGTGAAATATGACGTCCAGAAATCAGTCAGCATCTTAGACAATACCTCCTTTATCGCCCCGCCAGGTGACAAGACTGCTTTTGAAGCATCTGAGGAGTCTGATGAAGGCAATGAGGATGAGGATGAGCACTACACCAAAAAGGATTTGCAGCCCACTGTAAAGGCGAAGCTCATGGAGGCAAAAGAAGGTTGCTTTTTGGACGACGACTTCGCATTTGAGGCAAAGTCTCCAAAGACAGAAGTAGAAGTCAAGAGTTCGGAAAAGACGCAGGTGTCCTTTAGCGGTCCAGAGAAACCGAAACCTCAAGTGATGTACTCTGACGAAGAGGAAGATGAGGACGATGATGGTTTTCCGAGTGGCGTGGGGGCTAAACCCTCGACGACCGATCAAGACAAGGTTGATGTAAAGAACGGCAGCAGTGAAAAAACGGACACCGCCGTCAAAGAGCCAGAGAAAAGCGTTCATTTCAGTCTTTATGACTTCCCGGAGAAGGAGAGCAGAGAAAAGGCCCCGTACACGAGACAGGACACGCCATATGTGCATGGCAAGACGTTCTCTTACAGTGACATTTACGACAGCAAAACAAGCTCAGAGGACTCTGATTTGTGTCGTCAGGAGTCTGAAGATAAGCTGGAGAAAGATTCTGCACGGGCTGGACCGGGTCCAGAAAAACACGAGCCTCCGTCACCGGTCGCAGTCAAGGATAAGACGCCGGAGAAGGAAGAATTTACCGTCTCCTTCGCCTCCTCGTGGCTCGACTCCAAGAGCACCTCTGAAGCCACAGCTCCATTTGGAAAGGAGACCAAAGAAAAGTCGACCTTTGAATACTGCCAAAGCAGTCGTTTCCCTTCTGTGGCTGACAGACCCGAAGCCTCGACCACTTCTTTGTCGTCGGAGAAGGATTCTGCTTTCAAAAGCCAAACTGACAGCGTGAAGACCGCGGTGTTCCCCTCACTGACGCCCGACAGGGCCACTGCCTCGGGATACGGCGAGAAGGGAGCGTGTCTGGAGGTCGATATGCGAAAACTCACTGCGAAGGACGAAGAGGACTACGATGATGATGAAGTTATTGATGAAGACGATGAGGAGGAAGACGAAGAGGAGGAGGAAGAGGACAAAGGCGGCGTTGATTGTGAGGTGGAGAAAGGTGCCAAAGACAAGTCTGAGAAGGAGGCAAAAAGTCCAATCAGTGAAATGTTTGGCTCCAATAGGCCTGAGTTCATGGTTTCTATGGCCGGGTACGGCTACAATAGTCAGGGGAAGCCGAGCAGGGATGAAAGCAGCTCGCTCAGGAAGGCTGAAGATGAAACCAAGAACGACTCGTCATCCCTAAGTGGAAAACCAGGGGATTTGGGGGCCACAGGGTTATCTGGTTTCTCCTCAGGGTTTAAATACTCATATGACAGAGAGGAGAAAGACTCATTTTTACCGGCGGGAGACAAAGAAAGAGACAAGGAGGACAGTTATTACCAGAGCGACAGAGCCGATCCCGAGTTTGATAAACAGAAGACACCGGATCTGAGTAGGAGCTCCCTGGACACAAACTTCCAGTACACGACCACCGCTGGCCCTGGATACTCGTCCTCTTCGGCTTACAGCTACTCCTCATCGACCTCGGGCTCCCTCTCCACCAGCCGTCAGTTCGGAGAGGAGCTGGAAACGCCCGCCTCTGCCGAGCCTCTCTTTGAGTACTCCTCCTTCAAAGAGGAACACTCTTTCATCATGGATTCTCCCTTCTCCAGTTCGGCCGGCGCCAAAGACGATTATCTGGAAGTTTCTGAGAAACAGATCACCGCAACGACCACGGCGGAGTCTACTCCCAGCTTGGCCCGCTTTTCACCCTCCAGCCCATTTGAGGAGGTCAGATCCTTCCCTTCTCTTTCCTCCACCATGGTCGAAGACAAGGCGAAGCACGCCGCTCCGTTTGCCGGAGTTGCAGACAAAGGCCCTCAGTCGGACTGCTTCTATAAGCCCGAGTGGTCCAAAGGGGCCAAGCTGGACACGGCTGCTAGTTTCGGAGCCTCGGTGGGTCCTTTCTCTCAACTCTCAGACTTCTCCACAGACAAAGAGGCAGCCAGCGCCGCTCTGTTTGGCGTCACTTCCTCGCCTCGGCCCGACGTCGAAGGCAAACATTACTTTGAGGAGACGGACAGCAGCGAAGAGGAGGATGAGGAGGCGTATATGCGTGAAATGACTCGGAGGTCCCCTTCCGGCGGCCTTGCTGGTAGCCTCTCCTTTTCTGACAAGCCTGTTGCTCCAGCTGTCGGTGGAAAAACAGCTGGCGCACTTCCAGATGTCCTGGGCTCCTACATGTCTTCGCCACTCCAGACCGGCAAGACGGACCCAGCCAATGGTCCCACGGAAGTCAGCCCGAGCACCACCCTTCCTTCTGTAGGTGCAACGGGCGGTGCAGCCAAGGTGGAGACCAGAGAGGGGGCAGCAGGCTACGTCAGGAGTTGTTACGAGTGGGAAATGCCCAAGGCTCAGATGGGAATGGTGCCCGGAGACTCCCCGCCGCATTATCGCCATGACGATGAGTTCGAAGAAGAGTGCGAGATGGAACCCGAGCACCCCGCCCGCCCCCTCTCGCTTTCTTCCACCGATCAGCCGTTCCGCTCGCCGTTCTACGCAGAGGAGTGCAGTCGGGGTGAGCAGGATGATGACGATGACGATGACAGTGATCAGGATGCGCCCATGGGCGCCGCCTCCTCTTACACCAGCCGCACCTCTCCGGGATATTCATCCTCCGAGTTCAGGCAACGCAAAGAGGACCTCTCACCCTCCTTCATCAACCCCTCCATGCGCCAGCTTTCCAGCGACGACGAAGACGAGGAAGAAGGCTGCAGGAGCGATCAGTCCCAAGAGGGGGATGAGCATGACCTGTCAGTCAAGAAAAGGGCTCACAAACAACCCCATCAGTGCCAAACCCTCAGCAGGGACAGCAGCTCTCTGCACCAGGCTGGTGGGATGTCGGCAGTGTTGGGTCTGGCTACAGAGGACACCCCACCCAGCTCCGTCAGTGAGTCTTTAGCCTCTCAGTCTGACTCCGATGCGCCTCCAGGCACCGAAGAATACCCTTCAGTCACCGGTGAAGGGAATATGGACTCAGACGAGGACAGCGATTACATGCCTGTCGATAAGTTCGCAGCAGGAGTAGGCAGCCATCAGTCTGCCTCCAGGAAGAGCCACGACCCTCCTCCTGCTCCTCTCATGGACCCCTACCCTCACCCCCCTCATCCAGATGTTTGCATGGTGGATCCTGACGCCTTGGACAACGGCTCTCTGAAGAAAGAGCCGAAAGCCAAAACCTTGAAGAAGGCTTCTGGTAAAACCAAATCGTCATCCCCGGCCAGGCGCAAGAGGTCTCCCATGCCTGTCAAACAGACGCCATCTCCTCGCAGCGCCGCGCTGAAGAAGAAGGAGGCAGACAAGAGCTCACGCATGTCTCGCCTGTCGGATGGACAAGGCTCTAAAGACGACGACCTCTCCAGATCGAGCTACAACCCCGGCAAAGGACTGACAAACGGAGTGAAGAGCAGCTCAGGTGAACAAATGTAGTGAAAAAGTGACGCTTCTTTTGCTGCATCTTTTCTTCTTCACGACAGTTTGGTTTTGTTCTCCCAGGTTCTCAGAAGTCGGGCTCTGCGGCTGCTCCCGGCCTTCCCGTTTATGTGGACATGGCCTACATTCCCAACCACTGCAGTGCAAAGAACGTTGACCAAGAGTTTTTCAAACGCGTCCGCTCTGCGTATTACGTCATCAGCGGGAACGACGGAGCGAGTGCCGAACCGAGCCGAGGAGTCCTCGATGCTCTGTTGGAGGGCAAATCTCAGTGGGGATCAAACCTACAGGTATCATTTACAACACCGGGGCCGATTAATGCAGCATAAAACATTAAAAAAAACAACCCAATAGATGAATTTATCTTGTTTATTCTAGGGCTGGGCAACGATTCAAATTTTTTATCTAATTAATCACATGGTTTCCCTGATTAATCACGATTAATCACATTCATACACAAAATACAAAATACAGTCTAAAAAATATCACTTAAAGGCAAACTGATAGCAGCAAGTCATTCAAGGAAACAGACAGTGGAGCGAGGCTTCTACATAAAAACTACAGAAAGATGCTGATGTTAAAAGTGTGTTTGCACAACAAATGTTATGGCACTTTCATTCATATGGCAGCACATTTAAAATAAAACTAAATGCTAAAAGCTATACGCTACTTTTGACCTCCTTTTTTGGATTTTGCGTACAAATGCGATTAATCGTGATTAATCAGGGAAATCATGTGATTAATTAGATTAAACATTTTAATCGTTGCCCAGCCCTAAAATCTACTTAAGTAAAAGTAAAAAGTATAGTGATTTAAAACTACTCCTGAAAGTAAATTTCTTTTTAAAAACTTACTCAAGTAAATGTAACTCATTACTACCCACCTCTGAAACTGATGCACCGGTTTACAAATCGTTAGAAGCATGTGTTTGTTGGATTCATCAGCAACATGTCAGTAACACGATGGGTGTAAAATGAGCATCCCAAAGCATAATTCAGAGTTAACTCTAAATTAATTTGATTTAAAAATCCAAACTGTCTGCATCGAAAATACGAGGCGAAGCAGAAAGTGGTGAGCTGCTTAGATAAGAACTGAAGCGCTAATGACTGAAAGCAGTCACAGTAATGTGATGATTTCTTTATTTGCAAATGTTAAAACTGACTCTGATATGGAATAGAAAAGAGCAAAAATTGAAGCCTGACGTTTGGCATTTCCCTGAGGACGGATTTATGCTGACACCTGCTGACCTTTCACGTGTGAAATGTTATAGATTCTCGTCGCTGCCCGTCGCCCTTCACTTGGTGACATTTTCCCTTTCAGGTGACGCTGATCCCCACCCACGACACGGAGGTGACCCGCGACTGGTACCAGCAGACGCACGAGAGGCAGCAGGAGCTCAACATCATGGTCCTGGCCTCCAGCAGCACGGTCGTCATGCAAGACGAGTCCTTCCCCGCCTGCAAGATCGAGTTTTAAGATCCCCTTCAGCCCTCCTCCTCCGTGTAGATCTGTTTTTAAATTACCCTACTCTTCCCCGGTATGCAAATCTGTCTCTGCTCTGGGTATTTGCGTAGCCTGGGAAGCAGAGACAGATCTGGATAACAATTCTTTTCTACATATTTTGTTCATTTGGGTTTCACCATTTGTAGCTTTGGGCTATTCATCCTTCACTGCATTACCAACGATATTTCCGTCCCATTTTCCAGACCCTAGTGGTTGGACGACATACTCTCTGTGTGAGAACAACATGGCAGATGGTGCTCATTTTCATAATTGAGCCCAGTGGAAAAACACGTTTGCACACCTTAAAGTCAACACCGTCCACCCATCGAGCCTCTCACAGAAAATCCCGTTAAATTACTTCTCTCCTTTCTCTTTTCCGTCTCTTTTAAAACGATGACGGTGTTGAATTTCACGCCTCCTCTCTCTGATAAAAACAAAACAGAAACATAGAGACAGTAGATTCCAGCAGTCCTCTTCGTGTGTTTTGAGTATATTTGCTGTAGCTAGGGGAGCGTCCTATTCACAACTCTATATTGTAGTGAATTAAGATATTTCTACAGTTTTTCTCAAATGACCGTTCCAGTAAAGAATTTCTCAGTGGCTGTTGTTTCTTAAAGTGAACATGACCAATACGTTCTCTGTTAATGTTTCTGTGGTCTTCGATGTATTTTTCAATATCTCTGCAGTTAGAGGTCATATAGAGACAGCTGTAGGTAGAGAAAGAATTTACCTGTTAACGTCACTCAATAGATGAACCTCATATCAGTACAAAAGCGGTGTTGCAGACAGAGATGGGGACTCGAGTCACTGTGACTTGGACTCGAGTCGACTCGAGTCGCTGTTTTGATGACTTGTGACTTGACTTGACAAAAAATAAAAGACTCGAGACTCGACTCGGACTTGGAAGTTAAAGACTCGGGACTTGACTTGAGACACGATGACTTGAATGACTTGAGTGTTATTCAGTTCATGTTTTCAATTTGAATATAAAATGAATAAAAAAATCGAAATAGGAGCGCAGGCTGAGAATGGCGTCATGATTGGATCCCTACCCTGTCAGTCAGCCATGCCCTCTCTACATACCTTACGTGTTTATTGGAGAGAATAAACTCATATCAGATCATTGTCTTCAGCTTTCGTAATTACCATTTTGACGGCTAAAGACGAACAGCACAGTGCAAGACATGCGGCATCAACATCTCAGACAGCCAGACGACAACTTCCAACTTTGTTCATCATTTGAAGATCCATTCTGACCAATAAGTGCTTGTCAAATTAGCTAATATTATCCTGTTAGCCTAGTCGGTAGTTAGCTAACGTTAGCTTGATATGATACGAGGTGGACAGGTTGGACACATTGGCCAATGATGTTTACTGACAGTTACTTATATCTTTGTGTTTTCACTTTATTAAGATCAGATTCTGCAGGTAAAATTGCAATAATAAGGTGACTTGACTTGTTCAACAAAAAATTACTTGGGACTTGAAAGCTAAGGCTGTGTTCGAAACCGCATACTTCTCCTACTACTCCTACTACTAATACTGACTTTTTTCCCGGATTCATACTAGATTCTCTGAAATGTTGGGTATGCATCATGAGGTTACTACTCATACTCAAACTACCCAAGATGCAACGTATCGTGACGTCGCCGATCGTCATTTTCTGTCAAAACGGCAGTTTCAAGCTAGCTACAACGAGGATAGGTTCACTTCCTGTTTTCAAAACAAAAGCACCAATTGTATCGTAATGGCTTTCCCTATGATAAAAGGCAACGGGTATTTTATTTTGTGAAAATAACCGGAAGTGCGTTGCTCACTGCGGCTAGCTTTAGTAGCGCCGAATTCGTGGGAACAAAATTGTAAATAGGCGGTATTTTGTCAGGTTTTCAACACGTTGGGGATCTAAACGACTACTTTCTCACCTGAAAATGTTTCAAATGTTGCTAAAGTTTACAGAGTTTAGAGCTTAAAGGAAATCAGCTTCAGGCCGGGCAGGAGCGAAATGCATTGTGGGTAAACGTTCTGCAAACTGTCTGATCGATGAGTATGCAGTATGGAAGTATGTAGTATGTAGTATGTAGTATGTAGTATTTAGTATTTAGTATGCAGTATGCAGTATGGAAGTATGTAGTATGTAGTAGGCGGTTTCGAACACAGCCTACAACTTGAGACTTACTTGAGACCTGCACATGTGTGACTTGGTCCCATCTCTGGTTACAGAACGAAAGATTGTATTCCACGACAACAACGGGAACATGTGGTTGCGAGGAGAGAGATTGTGTGTTTGCATGGTGAGCGAAGGTGTGGGCCGGTTCGGTTGAAGTAGAGGTTAGACTGTCACCCACATGTGCCTTTCTGTCCTGCTTGCGCTGGAAGGGAAGCTGAAAGTTGTGCGGGGCAGGGGGGCCCAGAGAAGTTCGACTCCTCCGCTGCTGTGAGGGTTTTTAGCGCACAAAAAAAAAAAAAGGGTCAGAGTTGTACATAGCGAGAAATAAAACGGCACTTTTAAAAGCACCAAACTCAGTATTTCAGCTGCCACTCAAAAAGCACAAAGGCTAACCAGTGTACGAGACTTCAATCCGTTTTTTTTTTGCTTTTTCAAACTTCAGCAACATAGAGGTGTACGTAATGACAGCGTCTGCCCTGAAAACCTGTGCTAGTTTTGGGTTTCGTTTATCTTTAATTGTATTATTTAACCGGCAACTTTCTCGTCTTTAAGTCAAAATCCAGTGGTTGTTTTTACCTGAATGTTTAGATGTGGTTTCATTTTACTCCTTAATGATTTTATGTTTGATAGATTTTTGACTATTTTGATAGATTCTAAATGGGAACAAAAACCACCACTTAATAAACGTAAGGACCAACAAGCCTCTGCAGGGTTGCTATTTCATGATCCACAGTAAAACTCCAGCTACTTCTCTTGTATTTGATTATTTCTCAGCTCTATAGATGCATGTACAGCAGAAGCATGTACAAAAAAGGGCGTTTGGCTACTTGATAAAGCAGGGAGCGGCACCCAAACCTCAGCTGCTCCAAGAGATTTGAATGTTTAGATGCAGATTAAACCTTTAAGTTCTCCGCGGAGGACTTTGATCTCCTGGTTGCCTTTGTTACCGTTGCATCATGCGGTACAGGTCTGTCACACTCGCAGCAACAATCCTACCGAAGCCTGAAAAAACCATCACACAGCTCTGTGCAGGGAGGGAAACTTTCTGAGCAGACTGAACTCACAAAACTCACAATACACCGTCTGTCTCCAAACCCGGGTTTGTGAGTTACACACTAATGAGCGATGTTGAGCTGATATTCTTGGGTTAACTGTGTTCTACTGTTGATCCACTGCGATACTCAGTCAGTCAATAAAAAAAAGGATTAAAAACTCTGTTCCTAATCAATACTGTATCACTGTAAAGGACAATAAACAATCATCATTACTCACATATAAGCAGATAACTCAGACTGCCAGACATTAAGGTCTTTGTTCACTACATTTTTATCAATAGGGAATTTCCTATTATTCACGTTTATATCCAGATAAAGCTCAACACACACACGCACACCTAACTGCTGCATTTCGTACTGTGCGAGAAAAAGAGGAAAATATTAAAGATCTTTAAAGAAACGAATCATCACATAGACTGTTGGTTTCCAGTGAGCCCCGCTTGTTCGTGCATGTGTGCATTTTTGAGTTCTACTGTATTGTAACAGCTAAAGAAAAACTGACTTAACATTGAAATGCTATTTAAAAAGATGTGTATTTAAAGAAGCTAAGCTGTCCAGTTTGGAGGAGGCGCGTGTGATCTGGCTGCGATGTTGCTGTAAAGAAAGCATCATGATCGTTTACCCTCCTTTCTGCTTCACGACTCTTCTTTCATCTTTTCTTTTAAGTGCAATATTCTCTTTATCTCTCTTTAAACGCTTATAAAGGTAAAATAGAAAACTGGTTTCTTGTTGAAAGGGGTAAAGGTGTGGTGAAGACCAATAAAAACATAATTTACTGAAGAAAAATGTCTCCCTCTTCTTGCGTTTTTGTATCACTGCATCATGCTAGGGTTCAGTTGTAGCTATTTAAATGGACTTTAGATGGATATAATTTATGTAAATTATGGGCAACTGTTTTTCAAGTCTTAAGCGTGTGATTTTCTAGCCATGTTTAGAAGCTAAGAGGATAAAACTACGTCCCCAACATAAGTAGAATAAGTAGTTAGCACCAGTCTATCTAGAGCTGAATGCTAACATCAGAATGCTAGCTAAGCTAACATGGTGACATTGATTATTCGTCAATATATACAAATACAGTGAGACAAATATGTTAAAGCGACAAGATTTGCTAATCGGTATTAAAGTAGAGGGTTAAAGTATAGGGATTGGGGTCCTAAAGATCATAAAGGGCGCAGAAACGAGAGGTTTTAACGTTGCTTTACGCAACTGCTACTTAGCTAGCCTCAACCACACTGAAGGGATAAAACAGTTAAGTCAACATTTCACACAACATAACATTTTTAAAAGCATCAATATAACAACTAAATTGTGAACATTTTGATTTCTATAATGCAATATATAGAATATGTAGTGTTCTTTGTGTGCAAAACATTTAATTGTGTTTAGTCTGAGTTTTTTAAATGTTATATTTTTGTCTTTTTGCTTTTGTGTTTCCCTTCTATTTACTTTTTCTTTTGGTTTTATTGTTCTGTTTTAAATAGTCAAAAGACCAATTTGGGCCTAATCTGGGATGCTTTTGGTTCACTGGCGAGTGTTGCATGGGCATAAACTGGATCTGGCCCGAGCTATCAGGTTAAAAGTCCAAAGAAACTGCACATTTGGGGCATGTGTGGTCGGTATCTTGCTGAGTCTGGGCAGCCACACTCACTCGACACAGTATTTAAATGCCAAATGTGGGCCAAAACAGTTGTATCTATCTTGGTACAATGACTAATTCATGAAATCCTTTACCATCATGATGGTTCACTTTCATAAAAAAGGCACAAAAAGGCTAAAATTATGTTGATGGAAAAAAAATTCATGGCTAAACCACAATTTTTTTAGATAATGTTATATGTTTGTTGCCAATAATTTAGTGTTTGTGCTGTGTAAATATGATGATATATGATACTGATACTACTATGAATGATATTATTTCAATTGTTCAAAGTTGTTTAATTTCCATGTCAATAAGGAAAGGTAAAAACTTCTTGCAGAAGTTGTTTAACTGATTATTTCTTCTCCTTATACCTCGATCCGGATAATATTCCAGGAGACACAGATTTAGGCCTTACGGACGCCAGTTTTCCTGGTTTTGCTTGTGGCCCCACAGCGTTTGGATGATGTAATCCAGTGTGAGTTGAATGCCACGGGGTGGTCCAGACACAGGGACAGTGTGGGCCTTTGTTCTGACTGAGAATAACCTTTTTCAACAGTCTGAGTGTCCAGAGACGGGCATGCTGGGAGGCCCTGCAGCGAGGTTACGAGCCGTTTGTCATGCAAACCGAGCAAAAACAGAGGCGGCAGTGATCGGTAAAGCTTCGTGTTCCCGGCGGGGGAACTGCTCAAGCTTTGTGAGGCTGATACCGAGTTCAGGAAGGAGCTGGAAGGACAATCCCTGCTGTGAGAGGCTGCTGAATGCATGATGCGATGACATCACCTCCTGGGGTCACGTGATCAGGCTGGAGAACGGCAGCGAACACCAGATGAGACGGTTTCCTTTTTCCTTCAGAGCAGGAAACAAACCAACCGTGTCCAGTCAAGAAATAACAAGAAATGTGACTTCATTCATTTACCCAAACAACGTGGCCTAATTAAGAACAATTCTACTTTGAGACTTTATAAAGAGATTAATAAGGTGCTTTTTACTCCACTAAATACCTTCAACAGCTGCTTACACTGAACTTAACCCTCATACCTGATTTAAAACACAACTTAATTTCTGAAAAGGGACATTTTTGTCCCCTTTTAAAACGACCTAAAAACATCATATGTTAATATTTTTTTCCGCTTTTTTTTTCATAAATCTTTTATTCCACTTCAGTTCTGATCATAACTACCAAGTTTTCAATTATTTTCAAAAATTTAACCCTTTAAATACTGGTTTATATGATGTAAACGCCAATTTCTGTAAAAAAAACTCACAAAAACTGCTATATTTTCAATATATAGAATGCAAAGTGGAATTGTTGAGGGGGGATACTTATGGTCTGGGATAAGTCAATGATCAGCAACAACATTGATTTTTAGGGATTTTTAATTTTTTTATTATGCCTGATTTAAAAAAAAACTCCTTAATTTCTGAAAAGGGACATTTTTGTCCCCTTTTAAAACTACCTAAAAACATCATATATTAATATTTTTTTCCACTTTTTTTTTCATAAATCTTTTATTCCACTTCAGTTCTGATCATAACTACCAAGTTTTCAATTATTTTCAAAAAAATTAACCCTTTAAATGCCAATTTGAACTTTTTAGCCCAATTTTGAAGCCTTTTGGTGCCAGTATTTTCAAAATATGGAATGCAGAGTGGAATTATTGAGTAGGGATAATTAGGGTCTGGGATATGTCAATGATTAGCAACAACATTGATTTTTAGGGATTTTTAATTTTTTTGTTATGCCTGATTTTAAAAAAAACTCCTTAATTTCTGAAAAGGGCCATTTTTGTCCCCTTCTAAAATGATCCCCAAAATACCATATGTTAATATTTTTTTCCACTTTTTTTTTCAGAAATCTTTTCTTCCACTTCAGTTCTGATCATAACCATCAAGTTTTCAATTATTTTCAAAAAATTAACCCTTTAAATACCAGTGTATATGAGGTAAACACCAATTTTCTTAAAAAACAGACACAAAAACTGCTGTATTTTCAATATATGCAATGCAAAGTGAAATATTCTATGGGGGATTATTAGGTCTGGCACATGTGATATTGATGAGCTACAACATCAGTTTTATCAGCTTTTTAGTTTTTCTGCAATGGCAGATTACAGAAACGGCTCCCATAGACATCCATTATAATGAATACAGCATTAGTCTATGGCACACACGCACGCGCAGTCCAGGATTAGTTGGGGTTTTCGGTGCTCATCCTCGCTGACCACTGGGTCCCTGTGCGCTGTGCTGAGGAGGAGAACATTTTCCACCTCTTCGGCACATATGACATGCGATATGCAGATTACAGAAAGTGTGTGTTGCAGTGAAGGCCAATGTTGAGGAGCGCACAGGTCTGTGGCTCACTTGCAGATGGACTGGGGGAAGCTCAGGCTTATTCCTTCTAATGGTCCCAACCATGGCGAGTTTTCATTTGAGCAGATCTTCATTCCAATACTTGAAGATAGCAATTTAGCTTATTATTTATATATTATTATTTAGCTTTTTAGCCCACGACGTAGGCTGATACATTTTAACACAGCGTCTAAAGCTCGCCACTCCCAAACCCTTCATCGGTAAAACGGCCGATGTACGACCGTACTGAAACATTCATATCATTAGATGTCTTTGGAAGGCTATGAGCTGCGCACGTCACAGGCAAACCCCACTTTGATGCCATATTTTGGGGGTTTGCTGGGGATATACTGCTGAAACGCGCAGCGACCCTGAAAGGCCTTCAGCTGCTCATCGATGCAGATTTCTCTGCCCGGGGTGAAGAGGCGGGCGAGTCGGCTCTCCCACTTCTCCCAGAGAGCTGCAATCGGAGCCAGTTTGCCCTCTCGCTGTCGATGGGGTCGTGTCAGCTGGTCATCAAACAAGGGATTCAAATCTTGTGTGTGCCATGGTTTGCCTGAACATGGCCCATCCAGTGCATCCCACAGACTGAGGGTGCTCTCACCTCGTGAGTGATGTACCCGGCGAGGATGAGCGGCCCGAGGAAGGCCTGCAGCTCTCCTTTGTCGGTGTCCCTCCAGGCCTCTGTGGTGCGTCTGCCTTCCAGGTTGGTGAATTGAATGATCAGCTCCATCAGCTCATCAGTCAGAAAAAGATCCCAGGTGGGCTTCACATCGGTTATGCGGGCGCATGCGTAGGTGGTCGGTCCAGGGCGAGCACAGGGCGCAGGCAGGTATCGGAGGGTGTTGGCGTGGTTGTCAGACCAGGATATCTTGCCATTTTTTGACACCAACAGAATATCCAGGCCAGCAGTCTCATCAGTTTCATCCTCCGTGCTGTTATAATCAGAGCTGCTGGAGGTAGGGTGAGTTCCCATTCTTCATCTGAGGAGTCATCAGAGGAGGATGAATAGAGAGAGTCGCTGTGCCCTGGTCTGAGGACTTCCTCCACCGCTTGGGCAACGCTGAATTTTTGTGCCATGCCTTCCAACCTTCAGGAGAATGAGAAATGTGCACAGCTCTCGTATTCTCATGCTGGTGGATCTGTCGTTGACAAACGAGGGTGCTTTCATCATGTTACCTCAAAGACACCTAAATTATTTTATTATGTTACCTCAAAGAAACCCAAACTATTTCTCAGTCTGACGACCTCATAACATCACTGGGGTCACACAGGTGTCCGTGTGTGTGTGTGTGTGTGTGTGTGCGTGTGTGTGCGTGTATGTGCGTGCGTGCGTGTGCGTGTGTGTGCGTGCGTATGTGTGTGTGTGTGTGCGTGCGTGCGTGCGTGCGTGCGTGCCATAGTCTAATGCTGTATTCATTATAATGGATGTCTATGGGAGCCGTTTCTGTAATCTGCCATTGCAGAAAAACTAAAAAGCTGATAAAACTGATGTTGTAGCTCATCAATGACATATCCCAGACCTAATAATCCCCCATAGAATATTTCACTTTGCATTGCATATATTGAAAATACAGCAGTTTTTGTGTCTGTTTTTTAACGAAAATTGGTGTTTACCTCATATACACTGGTATTTAAAGGGTTAATTTTTTGAAAATAATTGAAAACTTGATGGTTATGATAAGAACTGAAGTGGAAGAAAAGATTTATGAAAAAAAAAGTGGAAAAAAATATTAACATATGGTATTTTGGGGATCATTTTAGAAAATGGCCCTTTTCAGAAATTAAGGATTTTTTTGTTTAAATCAGGCATAACAAAAAAATTAAAAATCCCTAAAAATCAAAGTTGTTGCTAATCATTGACATATCCCAGACCCTAATTATCCCTACTCAATAATTCCACTCTGCATTCCATATTTTGACAATACTGGCACCTAAAGCCTTCAAAATTGGGCTAAAAAGTTCAAATTGGCATTTAAAGGGTTAATTTTTTTGAAAATAATTGAAAACTTGGTAGTTATGATCAGAACTGAAGTGGAATAAAAGATTTATGAAAAAAAAAGTGGAAAAAAATATTAATATATGATGTTTTTAGGTAGTTTTAAAAGGGGACAAAAATGTCCCTTTTCAGAAATTAAGGAGTTTTTTTTTTACACAATGAAAAATTGCATTGTATATGATGTGTGTTTGAAATTCGAAAAAATAGTCAAAAATACACAACTGGACCAAATATGATGAGTATCACTATCTACAGTGTGAAATTAGAGGAGAAAGTTCACCCCAAGTGGACAAAAATGTCCCCTATCAGGGATTAGGGTTAAACAAATGGACTTTTTAGATTCTACTTCTCAAATAAACAGTTCGTCTTCGTCCTCAGCGAGACATTTTGCATCAGCTTTACAGAGACGGGATTGTTCCAAATTAACTTTATTCACCATCTCGGGTCTTACAGTTGACAAATGTGAAGAAAATAAACTTAAAGGGATAGTTCGCCTCTTTTGACATGAAGCTGTATGACATCCCATATTAGCAACATCATTTCTGAACATCTTCTTACCCCCTGCTACGTCCTGTGAGCAGAGTTCCAGCCTCGTTTTGGTGTTGATGAAGGTAGTCCGGCTAGTTGGCTGGGGTTTAAAAAATAAAGCGTCTTGCTTCTCAAAACAATATGCGTTCAACAGAGTAATACATTTGCATCACAAAATGGTTCTCCAGGAAAAAGTCAGACCTCACAATCTCTTGGCGCTATTTTCTCTCCCTTCGTATCACTGCCTGCTGTGCAGACCGTGCAGCAAACACCGTAACAGGCGCGGCTGTCGGCAGGCGGCAGCAGGCAGTGATACGAAGGGAGAGAAAATAGCGCCAAGAGATTGTGAGGTCCGATTTTGTGATGCAAATGTATTACTCTGTTGAACGCATATTGTTTTGAGAAGCTAAACTCTTTATTTTTTAAACCCCAGCCAACTAGCCGGACTACCTTCATCAACACCAAAACGAGGCTGGAACTCTGCTCACAGGACGCAGCAGGGGGTAAGAAGATGTTCAGAAATGATGTTGCTAATATGGGATGTCTTACAGCTTCATGTCAAAAGAGGCGAACTATCCCTTTAAGCTTTTTAAGTTTAGAAAACATTCAGGCGACGGCGTCCACTTGGTAACCGAAAGTCCATCAAACTACGCAGCAACTGTAACTGGAAAGTGTAGCTCTAAAAGTTTTAAAGGGTCATTTCACCAAATAAATAAAGAAAGAATCTCCTCACTGATGCTTTTTTCATGATTAAATTTGGACGAACTACACAATAAATCCACTGAAAAGTGGCATCCGGTGTTTCTCAATGGATCTACAACAAGCTCGCCCTCTACTCCCTCAGTTTGACTGAGCTTGGAAAACATGACGGCTAAAATGAGCCCACAGATCACAGAGAGAAAAACATTTAAACATTGAATTTGTTCACGTGGCGACTTTAAAATCAACAAGTTGTTTTTATTACACTTTAACAGAGCAACATCTGGACTTTTAGGAATAACATCTGGCATCAGGGCATTTGTTACAACAGCTCTGGGGGGGTAAAAATGTTCACATAAAGGTTTGAATGATCCAGAGTAGGAAGGACAAAAAAAGGCGCCACACAGTCACGTTGGTGTCATTTCTTTTATCAGGTCAAGTTGCAGACTCACAGTTGTGTACTTCACTTTCTACAGAACATGGCAACGTAACATGACATCCGACTGACTTCACACAGAATTGCACGTCGGCATCTACCTGAATGGCTTCTGAGGCATGTGTGCACGCCTCAACACACACACACTTGCTACATAATTGCTCGCCACTATAAAAGCAGACTGAATGTGCGACGCCCCCTCCTGTTTGTTCAGTGATAAAAATGAGTCAACGTGTGACTTTACAAAAGAAAAAAAAAGAAAAATATACACGATATGATGCAGTTAAATATCCAATGTGTGCGAGTATTAAAAATACAGACTTTTTCTTTCTAAAGATGCAGTTTGAAAATAAATATTTTCTTTCGTTTTTTTTCTACTGATTATATTAAATCTTCCCACGAGGTTAAGGGCTTTGGCAGTAAGCAGTGCACACAAGGTTTGACCCGGTCTGGATCTGAACTCTGCAATCCGACGCTCGCTGAAGATGATGTCACTTCCTGGAAGAAGTTAATAGTCTCAAAAATGGGTTCAATCTGACATGGTCTGCCATACTTTTTATTTTATTTGTGTTTTTTTATGTTCACTTTGACCCTAAGAAGCAATAATCAGAGGGTCTGCTCTGCCGGAAACATGGCGAAAAAAAAGTTGTGGCCATTTTAGTGTGTGTACCCTTCATTTTTTGACAGAAAATGTTGGAACATTTCAGTTTTCCACAAATCCTCAGTGGGTTGGGTAAGCTGTCAATAAATGCATTCCAGATGCACAGAACACACGTGGAGTTAACATCCAATGAAATTATAACTCTTAAAATACATTTCTACATGATTTTGGCTCAATTTAATGCAAAGAAATCAGGCGTTTTTTCACTTTTTTTTCCAATATTTTCATCTTTACTTCATTGGCAATCAATTATTCCCCCAAATTATGACATCAGTCAACAACTATCGCCAACTAGGCGTAGCAGTAAAATCATCACAGATCCAATGATTTTGGTTGGATTTTTCTCATTTTTTTCTGTGGAACGAGTATACTATTTGGTGAACAGAATGGCATACTGACTGATGTCATAATTTGCGGGAATAATTGATTGCCAATGAAGTAAAGATGAAAATATTGGAAAAAAAAGTGAAAAAAAACGCCTGATTTCTTTGCATTAAATTGAGCCAAAATCAACAAAAATCCAACATTTTCTGTCAAAAAATGAAGGGTACATACACTAAAATGGCCACAACTTTTTTTCGCCATGTTCCCGGCAAAGCAGACCCTCTGATTATTGCTTCTTAGGGTCAAAGTGAACATAAAAAACACAAATAAAATAAAAAGTATGGCAGACCATGTCAGGTTGAACCCATTTTATTGAGCTTTTGAGACTTTGGCTCCCCGACTATAAGCTTTCCGCGTCCTGGAACCAACAAAACGAGGCAGCTCATGCTCGTACAGCAATGATTAAGAACCGCCGCCCTAAGCCAGGAGGCGTGGCCACCTGATTGTGACAGATGAAAGAAAAACAACAACAAAAACAAACAGCTGGTACTGCAGACGATGTAGAAACACGAACAGCAGACTACACAAACGTTAAAGCTCCATTCATCAGTATCTTAGATAATCACATCACTCCCATTCGATGAAGCTTTCAGCTCCTTTTAGCTCTCGGCTTTAGCTGCGCAGGACACTTCCTGCACGGTTAAGACTCTACGCTCACACCAGCACTTGATTTGTAGCTGACTGCTCTCTAGTGGCCGAAAGCAACTAGTGCTGCTTTAAGGAGACCTCCGTGACGGGGTAAACATGACGGGGTAACAGCCGTTTAAAGGGATAGTTCGCCTCTTAACATGAAGCTGTATGACATCCCATATCAGCAACATCATTTATGAACATCTTCTTACCCCCTGCTGCGTCCTGTGAGCAGAGTTCCAGCCTCGTTTTGGTGTTGATGAAGGTAGTCCGGCTAGTTGGCTGGGGTTTAAAAAATAAAGCGTTTTGCTTCTCAAAACAATATGCGTTCAACAGAGTAATACATTTGCATCACAAAATGGTTCTCCAGGAAAAAGTCAGACCTCACAATCGCTTGGCCCTATTTTCTCTCCCTTCGTATCACTGCCTGCTGTGCAGACCGAGCAGCAAACACCGTAACAGGCGCGGCTGTCGGCAGGCGGCAGCAGGCAGTGATACAAAGGGAGAGAAAATAGGGCCAAGCGATTGTGAGGTCTGACTTTTTCCTGGAGAACGATTTTGTGATGCAAATGTATTACTCTGTTGAACGCATATTGTTTTGAGAAGCAAAACGCTTTATTTTTTAAACCGCAGCCAACTAGCCGGACTACCTTCATCAACACCAAAACGAGGCTGTAACTCTGCTCACAGGACGCAGCAGGGGGTAAGAAGATGTTCATAAATGATGTTGCTAATATGGGATGTCATACAGCTTCATGTCAAAAGAGGCGAACTATCCCTTTAATTTGAACTTGACAGTAACTTTCACCTTAAAAGTTTTCTTGTTTTACAGACTGGACCATTAATGGTGTCTCTGGTGTGCTTTTCAAAGGCAACGCACAGCGTGTGCGGCGCCATCGTACGACTGCAGCACGGAGCTGAGTGCAGGATGAGCTGCCACAGGTTGCACAGAAAGTCTTCACACTGGGGGAGATATATGGGGGGGGGGTGTCTGGTTTGGCTGCCACACACAGTGAGAGGTGCATCAGTCACTCCTGATCTACGGCTCGGCCGTCTGCGTGGGTCCAGCTTCCAGGGGCGACTCCGGATGGCCGGCGCTTTCCGGGCTGTCCATCCACAGGTCCATGGACTCCTGCGTGTCGAAGAACTCGTCGGGCCCCTCCGGAGACTGGGGGGTCTGCGAGCTGGAGCCCGCCTCGCTGCTGCTCTCTCTGAGCTCCAGGAGCACGGGCAGAGACCCCGGGAGGCAGTAGCCCTCCATCCGACTCAGAGCCAGTTCGGCCAAGGCGGAGCACGGCGTCCTCAGGCTGGGATCCAAGATCAGGTCCACGCTGGCAGGAGCGACCTCCTGCCCCTCCGGCGGGGGCTCGGGATCGTCAGGCGGGTCGTCGGAGACGGCACCGAGTTCGAGTTCGGGCTCGTCCTCCGGCGAGTTGTTCGGAGTCAGAGGGACTTCAGTCAGGTTTGTAACAGTTGGGTCGAGGCCTGGCGATCCAAAGGCAGGCGCCGGCTGAGCGTTTTGGGAGGAGTGGGTTTCCTCGCTGCTCTGAGGGGTCAGGGAGACCTTATCGCTGAAGCTGAACCGTGGGGAAGTGTCGGCTGTGGTGGGAGAGGACGGCCCGGCGCTGGAAACCGTGCTGGATGGACCGCTGCTGTCTGCGGGGACAGAACACAAACCCACACAAGTCAGGCCAAAGGAACCGAACGGCAGCGTTGAGCGCCGGCTCGGTGGGTTCTGTTGACGGCTAAAAACAGGTTGTAAATCAGATCAAGTTTATTTGTAGCACATTTCATGTACAAACAATTCAAAGTGCTTCAAATAAAATAAAAGCATTGCAGCGGGGAGTGGAAGAAGCATTAAAAATACATAAAAGAATATAAAGAGAAACAAATAAAATCATTTAAATGAATTTAAAAACAAGCAACAGTCCAGATAAGTTCAAAGATATTTCATGCATAGACACAGGAGAACAGAAATGTCTTTAACCTGGATTTAAAAATGTCTACACCGAAGTCAGGCCAAAGGAACCCAAACGGCAGCGTTGTGCGCCGGTGTCGGTACCAGATCGGCTCGGGTTCCGTCGTCTGCTGATGACGTCACACAATATGGCCGTCCGCTTGAATGGGAGTGCAGTGAACCCTCGTTTTTCGCGGGGTTACGTTCCAAAAAGAACCCGTGATAGGCGAAATCCGTGAAGTAGTAACCTTTATTTATTTTTTTTTACAATTATTATACAATGAAATACTCCATAATACATTGAAACCAAAGAACAAAACCTTTTTACAGGCCCAATCATTTGTTTAACAAATAAAAGAACTGTATAAACGTTTTTGTTTTTTTTTTTACAAATAACTACTGTACAGTAAAATAATCATTTTAATCATCAACACGAACTGAAGGCTTCAAATTGCGGAGATCAGCACCGCCCCACCGCGACCCGAGTCATTGGAGTAGAACGGGAGAAAATGAAAAATGATTTTGAAAAGAAATACAAAGTACAGTGGGACAAATAGTGACTCGCGTGTATTTCACTGCTCTTCTGACTGAGCTGCTGCATCCTGACTCCGCTCTGTAGTGTTTTTTTCTTCTAAAGCCTGCGGTGCAGGTGTGTTTTTTCGAAAGAAGAGCTTAGTTATCGGTAGTTGTTGTCGCTCTTTTTTTTTTTTCTTCTGGGCAAAAAGATTCTTATATACTGACATGCTACCATCGATTATGTTTGAGAACTGTAATGAACGTGTACATAGATATTAAACCGCAACGTTATTGACACACAGGTAGAGAAGAAGCGGAGAGACTGTTTAGCCAATCAGAATCCAGAACACAATGCACGATGCAAATCCGTGAAGCAGCGAGACCGTGAAAGGTGAACCGCGTTATAGCGAGGGTTCACTGTACACTGTGGCTACGTTCAGACAGCACACTGAAGTGAGCCAAAGCCGATTTTTTTTTTGGCCCTATGCGACCTGTATCTGATCTTCTCATGACAGTCTGAACAGCACAGATCGGATTTTTTCAAATCCGATCCAGGCCACTTGGATATGTGGTCCTAATTCCGATACGTATCTGATCTTTTGCCATGCGACTGCAGTCTAAACGCTCACAGAGATAAATGAAAGACCTCATTGTCATCCGAAAATGTTGAAAGTCTGAAAAGCCGCTCACATCAGTCCCACCACTCCTGGCTACGACGACGCACCCAAACGTGTCTTTGGATAGACGATGCCACTGCCCCACAAAAGGCCGGGGCCAAAAGCCTCGCTCTTTTTCTTTTTAGTATCCTCTTTAAAATTATGCCCTGATTAATGTGCTGGCTCCGGCTGGACAACAACTTTAAAATCGCAATATATGCATTCCTACTCTTACCATCCATGTTTACTTCCGCAAACACTGGGCACGCTCGCTGCGTGTGACGTCATCGTACGCTCTTCTGCGCATGCGGGATAGTATGGGGCGGTAAGCCGCTCACACAGCAGGCCACATACAGGTCGCATTTAATTGCAATGTGAACGATCTCACAAAAAAATCGGAATTGAGCATCAAGGCCTGCAGTCTGAACGTAGCCTGTGATTGGCTGTAGTAGCCATAGTAACCGTAACTAGGCGCTGTGCGTCGGAGAGTTTTTTTTTCTGCAGCAGCTACGGAGAGCTTTTTTACGAAGAAATTAAATATTTCCTACAAAATAGTGTGTACCACACCTTGACCACCACCAGCCCCAAAGCTTTAAGATCTCGTTTGTTTAGTTTAATCATTTTTGGCCACTTTGGTTCACTCTGAAGAGAAGCTTCATTTTCAGGTTTGTGTGCTGAGCAGCAAAAACATCTTTGACTATATGCGTGTGCATACTCCTGCATATTAATGTACATAAAACTTGTTCTTTTGGATCTGTGTGTGTGTCATATATATATATATATATATATATATATATATATATATACACACACACAGTCTAGGTAAATAAGACAAATACGCACCATGAAAAATTAGCTTAAAGAAATGGCATCTATCTGTCTGTCATGAAAGTTGAATGCCACGAAGTTTGTCTGAGCCAATCTCAACAGTCCGACGTACAGCCAATCACAGTGTACTCCCATTCAAGCGTACCGCCACATTGTGTGACGTGTTCAGCAGACGACGGACCCCGAGCCGATCTGGTACCTACACCGGCTCGGTGGGTTCCGTTGACGACTAAACAGGTTGTAAAGGCAACTTCATTCCAGATAAAAGCCCAAAAATGAGGTGTAAATGCGATACTCACACCACGGAGGTCTGTCAGAACGAGATCTGATCGAGATGGAGGAAGAGAGAACCTTCTGAGGGATGTAGGAGTCCACCGACGGCTGGTTGTGTGTGCCGAACATGGCCGTCAGAGCTTCAGGGACAAAGACACAGAAAAAGGATTTACAGGTCCGGCTCGGCGACGTCACAAACCATCAGACGCGTGCGTTTCTCACCTCTGGTGGTGCGGGTGTGCGGATCCCCGGCGCTCTCGCACACGCTGGTGAGGAACTCGTTGACCTGCTTCAGGGACAGCGAGTTGTGCAGCGTCTCCAGGGGATAGATGGAGGGCACCATGGAGCAGCCTTCAAAGCCTGCGGCAGAGGAGACATGACGCCCGCAGGCACATCAGCCCTGGGTTAGCCCGGGGAGTCGGAGGAGCAGGCAGAACCACGTCAGCCGACACCCAACACCACTGCCACCCACACATTACACCTCGACACGGTGCTCCTGTTTCAGAACCCTAACCTGCTGTCAACTCTTGCCAGCCTCTCTCTCCTTCATTTCCACACAGGCAAAAAAAAAAAAAAAAACATGCTGAACGTACGGAAGTTTTTCTGTGTCATCACAGTTTCTATTGAATTTTTACAGCATCAAAATCAGACTTTGAATTTGAAAAACCAACGGTGTTAAAAAAAAAATAAATAAATAAATTTCTAAAAACAAAAATCAGTGTGAAAAAATTAAATGGAAAAAATTCAACTTAAAAACATTCAACTTCTAAAAATTCAGTGGAAAAAATTAAATGGAAAAAATTCTGTAAAAAAAAAAAAAAAAAAAAAAAAAAAAAAAAAAAAAAAAAAAAAAAAAAATCAACTTAAAAAAAATTCAACTTAAAAAAATGGAAAAAATTCTGTGAAAAAAAATAATAAACTTAAAAATTCAGTGGAAAGAAAATTCAACATCTAAAAATTCAATGGAAAAAAAATTCTACTTAAAAAAATTCTGTGAAAAAAAAAAAAAAAAAAAAAAAAAAAAAAAAAAAAAATTCAGTGGAAAAAAATTCGACTTAAAAAAATTAAATGGAAAAAATTCTGTGAAAAAAATAATACACTTAAAAATTCAGTGGAAAGAAAATTCAACATCTAAAAATTCAATGGAAAAAAATTCTACTTAAAAAAATTCTGTGAAAAAAAAAAAAAAAATCAACTTAAAAAAAATTCAGTGGAAAAAGAACCAGACTCAACATCCGGGTAAACAGGGAGAAGCAATCGATCCCTGTCTCAATTCATCAGCCAATCAAGTTACGCTCCATTGGACAGATCAGCTCAATAGATATTAATAATATCTATTACTCAGTTTTACTAACACAAATGGGAAATAAAGTAAACTCACTCACCGAAGCAGCATCACCCGCTTTGGTGGACATGGCTGATCTGCCAATTTTTGTTTTTAGAAAAAAATTTTTTTTTACACTGTTGGTTTTTCAAATTCAAAGTCTGATTTTGATGCTGTAAAAATTCAATATTAGAAATTCGTATTCAAACTCTGAAGGCACAGAAAAACTTCCATATGAACGCCAAGAAAACACGACGCCATGTTCGGCTCTGAATGCAAAAAAGCAAGCACATGTTGGAAAAAGTAAAGAAAAATAATCCGCCTTTTCCGGTCATTCACGCCTAACAGCAGCACACCGGCAGTCCAAGCTGTTCCAAACGCTAGCTCAAGTCCAACGTGTTACCCAAGCAAAGGTCATCCGCTGTTAGCTCCCAACCAAGCTGCGTCTCACCGGAGCCAAAAGGGCCGAACCGCGGCTCGCCTCGGGCCCCTGAAACCTCAGTGTGAGTGAGCGCCACGCAGACGGCAAACAGGCAGGAATCACATGCTGGTTAAGGTCAGGTAGAACTGGCATTCAAACTCAAGTCAAACAGAGCAGCTGGGGGATTAGTGGAGATTAAACCCAATTTCTCTGCTGGAAGGAAATACTAAGACGAAAGCTAGAGATGATGTCTGAACAGGGACCGACAAGCCTTAACGGTGATCTGTTCACACGAGGAAATATTCACGTGTCATAGATGCTGATTTATACAGAGGATGTGCAGAACGAGGTCTGCAATTATCTGGATGCTGCCGATATTACGAGGAACACAAACGGGAAGCACCAGCGTCTGAGACTCGTGCTGACTCGTGACAAGCAGCCTCTTAAAAATAACACGCAGTCCTGATTTGGATCAGACGGAAACCCGACGACTCATTTTAAAGACGCCCTGAGCTTTCAGTCAACATAAAGCACCGGTTTTACAGTGTAAATTACCTTTAAATTAAATTCAGCTTCCACCGAACCCACAGAAGAAGTAAGAAGGACGTGTGTGTTGTGGTTTGATGCACAGAACCGGCACGGAAACAATAAGATGTGGTAAATTAGTCGTATTTAAACAGCGACTGATTGGATGAGGAAACAAAGTTCGGGGGATTCGGGACATGTGAAGGTCAGTCAGACAATAGTCCCGACTCGTCACTCTTCAGAAGTTTCCTTTTGTTGCTCTCAGACTTTAAAAAGGAAGGATTTAGCGCCATCTAGAGATGAAGTTGCAGAACGCAACAAACAGGATACACTCCCCTCCCTCCTCGTAATCCTCTCCTGGACTGTGTGGGAGAAGATACGGTTTGGTTTGTCCGCTACAGGCTACCGTAGAGCTCCATCTGAACATTAAAGACATTAAACACGAAATTTACAGACGACCCTAAATGTTGCACACGTTTAGGAGCATCTTCGTGTCAAATCTAATCGTCATTTGGAGCGAAAGTTAAGCAACTAAACTTACAAAAATGCTGATTTTCTTGAATTTAATAATCTCAAAAGTAAAAAAAAAAAAAAGACAATTTTCTGCTCGTGTAATTTGTTATTTTTCAAAAGGAGGACAGAGAGATGGGGAGACTGCGATTATGCACCAGAGAAAAAGAAACTGCTGACACCACTGCAGAGGAGAGAGGGTGGAGGGGGGTTCACACCACTACAGCTTGCAATCTGCATAACCACAGAAACAGGCAAGCATGCAGAAACATCAGGAGGCAAAAGCGTGAGAGTCAACCACAGAGCAAGCACAGTCCCAACTAAACCGTGAGCAGTGGTTAGACAGAGCGCGGGGCTGGGGTATGGAGGGCGGGGCCAGGGGCTGACCGTGGAGGTACTCTAGGGGGTCCTGGCCGGAGATGAGCCAGTTTCGGAAGAGGCGGAGGTGGTAGGAGCACTGGTGGAGGTGGTGGGCCAGCGTCTGGTCCAGAGACTGGTGGCGGCCCAGACTGTGGTCAGTGGAGAAACACCTCAACAACTGGGCCACATGGTGTTCCTTCAAGGGCTCTGAGGAAGAAGAGGGACAGCGAGTGGACAGAGCAGTGGACCAGGAAGGGAGGAGGGGAGCAAGTACAACAGACAGGAAACGAAAGGCTTCAAAGCTGAGAAAGATGGAGAGGAAAAGGTCTGCGCTACACAGATGAGGAGGGACGTTTTTCTCCGCCATCAGAGTGTGAATACAAATTTCTGATATTGAATTTTTTCAGCATCAAAATCAGACTTTGAATTTGAAAAACCAACAGTGTAAAAAGATTTTTTTTTTTTTCGAAAAACGAAAATTCAATGGAAAAAAATTCAACTTAAAAAATTCAAAGGAAAAAAATTCAGTGGACAAAGAACCAGACTCAACATCCGGGTAAACAGGGAGAAGCAATCGATCTCCGTCTCAATTCATCCAACGGGAGCCAATCAAGTTACGCTCCATTGGACAGATCAGCTCAATAGATATTAATAATATCTATTACTCAGTTTTACTAACACAAATGGGAAATAAAGTAAACTCACTCACCGAAGCACCATCACCCGCTTTAGTGGACATGGCTGATCTGTCCAATGGAGCGTAACCTGATTGGCTGCCGTTGGATGAATTGAGACAGGGATCGATTGCTTCTCCCTGTTTACCCGGATGTTGAGTCTGGTTCTTTTTCCACTGAATTTTTTTAAGTTGAATTTTTTTCCACTGAATTTTTTTAAGTTGAATTTTTTTCCACTGATTTTTTTAAGTTGAATTTTTTTCCACTGAATTTTTTAAGTTGAATTTTTTTAAGTTGAATTTTTTAAGTTGAATTTTTTTTAAGTTGATTTTTTTCCACTGAATTTTTTTTAAGTTGAATTTTTTTCCACTGAATTTTTTAAGTTGAATTTTTTTAAGTTGAATTTTTTCCACTGAATTTTTTTTTAAGTTGCATTTTTTCCACTGAATTTTTTTTTAGATGTTAATTTTTGTTTTTAGAAATTGATTTTCTTTTACACTTGGTAAAAAAAAAATTCAAAGTCTGATTTTGATGCTGTAAAAATTAAATATTAGAAATTCATATTCAAACTGATGGCACAGAAAAACTTCCATAGATGAGGAGGGAAAAGAAAAGCAGGCGTACAGAGTGTGTGGGGAGGAGTGTTCGTGTCGTGTGTTTATGGAGGAAGGCGCTCTGAACCAAAGCAGCAGCAGCCAGCGGCTCTTATCTGCCATCAAACAGCCAACCTTCAGGAAAAAGCATCATCAAGGAGTTTTCAGCACCTGAGTGAAGCTCATAGCCAGATTAAAGCAAATACAAAAACAACATGTTGCTCCTCTGCAGCCTCTCAACGTAAACCAGCGACCCGACCGGTGAGAAAACCCACGAAGGAGCAAGTGTGACACCAGACAAGTACGGGAAGCGGCACGGCCCAAATTTAAGAAACTCTGCAGAAGTTGTTGAAAGTGCTGAAAACAATCGGATGCCATTCTGTTAATGAAACTTGGTACCAGCTAGGGTTGTCACTCCACTAGTCTCACACTCGATACCCAGGAACATGCTCAGGACTTGTGGGGTAAATATAGGGGCAAGTAAACATTCTTCTCTTCAAACTTTTCCCACCAGCAGCATAAAAATGCCGCGTACATCAACCACAGCGCAGTGTTTTCAGACTTCATCTCTGACAAATGAATGACTTGGTAATAAAATGATCAAACTTTTCTTTTATGTTAAAGGAAAAACTGAACAAACACAAATCCTTTCATTTGAGTTTCTTCCCATAAAATAAAAGTTTTACCGTCTTTTCATTAGCAAAGCATTCATCAGTGTTAATCGTGTTAAGATTAAAAGAGTTCTGTCGACAGCTCTCCCTTAAGATGTGGTCGGATGAGCTGAATTTAGTCGTCTCTTCTGTAAACTTAGGCTGGGTTTCGAAACCGCATACTTCTCCTACTACTCCCACTACTCGTACTAACTTTTTGAGTTAGTATGCAAGTTTGAGTAAGCGAGAAATTTCCGGATGCATACTAGATTTTTGTTTCCCTCTAATGAAGGTATGGCCACTTCTCGGGGATCAACAGAAAAGTGCAGTTAACTTACCTCCCCATGGGCAGCCTAAAACCTCGAGTGAAGAAGAAGGTACGGAGACGCTAGTCTTTGGCTGTGTTCAAAACTGCATACTTCTCCTACTTCTCATACTAACTTTTTGAGTTGGTATGCAAGTTTGAGTAAGCGTGAAGTTCCCGGATGCATACTAGATTCTCTGAAATGTTGGGTATGCATCATGATGTTACAACTCATACTCAAACTACCCAAGATGCAACGTAGCGTGACGTTGCCGATCGTCATTTCCTGTCAAAACGACAGTTTCAAGCTAGCTACAACGAGGGTAGGTTCACTTCCTGTTTTCAAAACAAAAGCACCAATTGTATGGTAATGGCTTTCCCTATGATAAAAGGCAACGGGTATTTTATTTTGTGAAAATAACAGGAAGTGCGTTGCTCACTGCGGCTAGCTTTAGTAGCGCCGAATTCGTGGGAACAAAATTGTAAACAGCCGGTATTTTGTCAGGTTTTCAACACGTTGGGGATCTAAACGACTACTTTCTCTCCTGAAAATGTTTCAAATGTTGCTAAAGTTTACAGAGTTTAGAGCTTAAGAGAAATCAGCTTCAGGCCGGCTGATTTCAGCTCGGGCAGGAGCGAAATGCATTGTGGGTAAACGCTCTGCATACTGTCTGATCGATGAGTATGCAGTATGTAGTATGGAAGTATGTAGTATGCGGTTTCGAACACAGCCTTAGTGCCGTGCGAAATAAAAATTTCTACCGTACGATATAGCCCTCTTTTTTTTTTTTTTTCTTTAAATCAAAATTACACGTTGTATGAACAATGAATGAAGGCTAAATGTAACCGCAGCAACGCTACCACTTAGCGGTAGCATTTTTACGTCACCCGCAAAGACGTAATTTACAGCAGTGCTAAGGGAGCATGCATGGATCAAAACAACAACATGGCAGAGGCGGAGAGTACGATGGAAAACAGAACCCAGGGAGGAATTAGTGCCAAAAAGAGGGAACCGGAATTGTATCTTGTGGTTTTGGTTTGGATTAAAAAAAAAATCAGAGACCAACCAGACAATATGCAAAACATGCCGCCACAGCAAGTTGTTTCTAGCGATTCGAACACGTCTAATCTGTTCTACTTAAAGACACGACATGAAGAACATACAGAGACAGCGTGAATGTGACAAACTACCTCAAAACCACAAACGAAGAAAAAAAGAAAAAAAAAAAAAAAAAAAAAAAAAAAAAAAAAAAAAAAAAAAAAACACACCAAAAGGCAAACCCCCGATGACGAGCAATCACGGAAAAATTGCCATTCATTTTTATATATATATATATATATATATATATATATATATATATATATATATATATATATATATATATATATATATATATATAAAAATAAAAGATTTTTTTTTAATTTCTTTTATTTAGAAAAAAAGATTTTTTTTTAAATTAAAATTCTATAATTAAAAAAAAAAAAAAAAAGAAAAAAAAAAAAAGAAATACAATATCGGAATATATATCGTCATATAAAATTGTGTCCGTATCGCACAGCACTATGTGGACCCATCAGTCGATTCCCGCCTTAAACACGCTGCTCAGTGGATTTTAAGAGTCACGGTTTGTGGTCGAACTCGTGTTTTGGTGTCAGAAGGAGATCTCTGCCTCTGAAAACCGAGATCAGCTGCTGATTCCACCTCTTATCAGGGCTACGAATGCTCATTTCTTCTCTTCTCGACAGTTCAAACGGCCGAGGAAAATGATGGCGACCGCCCGTTTGCTTAGAGGATGGTTGTGTTTTTCTGAGCATCTGGGAGATGAGAGGTCCCACTCTGAAGCCTTTACAGTAAATAACCGTATTTTCTAGAGGAGCTGAACGTCGACTGGAAGAGGCGGAGGCGACACTGGAGGTGTCGAAGCTACTGCGGGTTTAGTATCGATTAGTATCGATTAGTATCTGGGTATCGATCTGTTTTTGACAACCCTGGTACCAACACAAATACGGCACACCTGGTGACTGTCGTACCTGTCGCAGTGCACCAGAGAGATGGAGCCGCGGCGGAGGTGTCGTCCTGCGTTCCTGTGGTTAATCACGTGTAAAGAACAGCAAAACAATAACACAAGGTGCGCAGGAACACTTTCAGGAGTCCAACGTTTCAGAAATCCTGCTCAGCTGTTAAACCCATGCACAGAGATCCGACCACGCTCAGAAAACACAAACTATTTGCCTTATTTCCAAAAATAGATGGAGCTTTTAGAGGCAAGTGGTCCACAGCAACAAACTCATCATTTGCAATCAAACATCTATAAAACCGGCAGCGTAGGGACACCCGGTTGCAGCAGCAACGCGTCCCCCTATCACCACATTTATCCATTTATTTATCCTCTGAACAACCACATCCGTGCACTCAGAGCAATGAGGAGCATGTGTGCATGTAGACAGAAGCCGAGCGATGTTTTCTTTTTCCGTGCAGACACAGGAGATGGGGTGAACAGTGCTGTAACCCTCCCCCCCCCCGTTTGTCGGTAGCAGCCGACCGACCAGATTCCTACTCGTGCACTCGTTTAACTCTACTGATGAAGAGAAGCTGGATCACAGACAAAGAGGAGAAGGGTTAAACACTGATTTGCTGCTGGTCTCATGTCATTTAATACGTAAAACATGCAGTCACACGCACAGCTCTTCACGGGACAATAATAATAACATGGAATCATCTGTATGCAGGATGTTAAACAGGGTTCCCACCCTCGCTTAATCTGGCTCGTTAGTTCAGCTTTTTACGCAAAGGGATGATGCTTTAAAGGGATAGTTCGCCTCTTGACATGAAGCTGTATGACATCCCATATCAGCAACATCATTTATGAACATCTTCTTACCCCCTGCTGCGTCCTGTGAGCAGAGTTCCAGCCTCGTTTTGGTGTTGATGAAGGTAGTCCGGCTAGTTGGCTGGGGTTTAAAAAATAAAGCGTTTTGCTTCTCAAAACAATATGCGTTCAAAAGAGTAATACATTGGCATCTCAAAATGGTTCTCCAGGAAAAAGTCAGACCTCACAATCGCTTGGCGCTATTTTCTCTCCCTTGGTATGTTTTCTAATTAACATCAAGTCTGCATTGATTTTAAAAAGCTTCACCACTGTAGCAAGGCAAACGATCTGAAATATTATCTTCAAACCCTGTATTTAAAACAAGTTAGTGGTTTTCTAAAGTGAAAAAAACTCACTTTATTTACCAGACACAAGTCCAAAGGAAATGATCTTTAATGTATGAACTGACCAGCATCGCTGTGTTTAAAAAACATACCTTAAACACGTGAAAAATGATGTGCACCAGCACACTGAAACATCGAGAGAGGAAGCAAAGAAAAACAGAAAAGTTTAGAGAACGTTCTGGAAAGATTCTGACAGGCGAGGGTGTCAGGATTGGGTATAAAAGAAGCATCAACCCCCCCCGATACTAAACTCTGTCAGAATCATCAATGATGTAATCAGCAGCGATACGAAGGGAGAGAAAATAGGGCCAAGCGATTGTGAGGTCTGACTTTTTCCTGGAGAACCATTTTGTGATGCAAATGTATTACTCTGTTGAACGCATATTGTTTTGAGAAGCAAAACGCTTTATTTTTTAAACCCCAGCCAACTAGCCGGACTACCTTCATCAACACCAAAACGAGGCTGGAACTCTGCTCACAGGACGCAGCAGGGGGTAAGAAGATGTTCAGAAATGATGTTGCTGATATGGGATGTCATACAGCTTCATGTCAAAACAGGCGAACTGTCCCTTTAAGGCTCAAACGTGAACGATGAAGTCGAAGAAGGCGGATCACCACCAACGCACTGAGCTCTCTCTGCTCGGGAGGCTAACTGAGGCCTGCGCTACAAGCCGAGCGTTTACCAGCGAGAGAAAACTGAGCTCTCTGTGCTTCTGACCCACGCCTAACACCAACAGCTAGTTCTCAACCTTCTTTGTCTTTTGCAAGTCCCCAAACTTTATGGGAGTGTGACATTCAAATCAAAAGCAGCCATTTTTATGAAGTTAGAGGTGAGTTTTGTTGTTTTTTTTAAAGCTGGCCCTTTAAATCCTCGTTCCGCAGCAGCAAAATCTCTTGAATTTCGTTTTCCTCTCACTACAAACGCAACTGGAATCGAGTATTTTGTGGCAGAAATCTCTGCTCTTCTTCAGGGAGACACAAAGCCCAGAGCAGAGATTTATTTATTCAGATTGCAGCCGGCAGCACATGCAGGGTGAGGCTTTACTGAACAAACCGCCGTCATAGCGTGCAATCACAGCAAAAAACAATTGACGATCCTGTAAAGAAACTAAAGAAACCTCAATCTGACTTCATCTACGAGATGCCAAACAAAACGGCAGGAAGCTGGAATATTGATCCCTGAGTGGAAATAAATCCATTGGTTGCCTCAAAGGGAAACAGAGCAGCACTTAGAGGGAGGGTGGCATCGGTTACTGTAAAGGGGAAACGGGACTTTCTGCTTTCACATCACTTTTTAAAGATCAAACACAGATGGTGAGTAAAATGTGATTGTGAATTTGAGATGTTTCTAAGTTAATATCTGAAGTTTTCATCGTTTTTATTTCATACCAACAGTACTGAGCTAAAGTCTCGATCCACCAACAGGAATTCTTCATATTTTCCTTCTAAGCAGCCACACTTTCCTGTAATTTCCAGTGGTCCTTATCAATAGTTCTCCAGGCTTTCTGAAGGTCTTTCAAAGTTTTTCTTTGGACATTTTTCACTCATTTTCAGTCCAGTCCTTGTCCCTGATGTGTTTTTCCTTTGTTTAAGCCACTTAACTCTGGCCTATGAACCATTCAGGCAGGAAAAAGGCTCCTAAACTCAAGGGATGAACCAGTGTTGTGTCCACACTGAACAGACAACTTAGCAAAGAAGCCGTTTTAAACTGGATCTTTAGGCACTTTGTTCCCAGCAGCCTGTCACAGAGACACATCATTTGTTCCCATTTCTTTAGCTGCATGTGTGAAAAACAGCTTCATAGTTTCAACTTTTTTGTGCATTTACGTTAAAACTGCTTTCAGTTACCAAAAGAGTCAAATTAATATAAGAAATTCAGTTTAAAAAAAATCCTAATCCCAAAAAATTTACTTTATCACATCTAAAATTTGAAAAGTAGGAAAGAAACAGACAAAAATAAGAATTATATGTTATACAACATCAAGAAAAAGTAAATAAGATTCGATTTCAAGCTTAAAAAGGAATATAAGATATAATCTAATGACTAATTATGGAACAATTAATATAAATTAAATGATTAAACTTTTTTATGCCACCAGAAATGAATAATCTAGAAGCTCTTTGTGGGTTTTAGAGTGGAATTAAGATTTGTTCCCATTTCTTTAGCTGCATGTGTGAAAAACAGCAAAGATAACACAGTGTGACAGACAGAAAACAGGATTTCTGCAGCAACAAGGTGATTCCCAAAGAGATGTTAGCTGAAAACTTGGCATATCTCAGCATGGTGTGCAGTGTGTCCTTAAAACATTTGAGGAAACTGGACAAGTGGAGGACAGAAGAAGAAGTGTCAGGCCTAAAGAACTATCTCCAGCAGATGAACAGGATCTGAAAGTGATGTCCTTAAGAAAGAGGAAAACATCCAGCAAAGACCTGACACAGGAGCTGAGAGATGCATCTGGACCTTCAGCTGATCCATCTGCTGTTGGCCCAAGCCTCATCAGAAATGGGCTCCATGGAAGGGTGGCTGTCAGGAAGCCGTTCTTAAGGAAGGGAAACAGGGAGAAAAGGCTGAGCTGTGCCAAAGGACACAAGAAGTGGGCTGAAAATCAGTGGCAGCAGGTCTGATGGAGGGATGAATCCTCCCCAGAGCCCGGAGCTCAACATTACTGAAGCAGTGTGGGATCATGTTGGCAGAGAACGCAACAAAAGGCAGCCCACATCCAAAGAAGAGCTTTGGGATGTCCTTCAAGAAGCCTGGAGAACTATTCCTGAAGACTCCTTAAAGAAAGGACAGAAAGCTCGTCTGAGAGGGTTCAGGCTGTGCTGGAGGAGAAAGGAGCTCAGAGCAGATATTCACTTTAAAGCTGCTCAGAGCTGAACTAACTCTGTATTTCCATTTACTTCTGCACCCATTTACATTCACCTGTTATTACATAAAGGTTTGACGGGTGGTTCCAGGTTTAAACACAGTACTGTTTGCACTGCAGTGACGGCCTTTGGAAAAATTTGCTGACATTCCCTGTAGCGACTTTTGTTTAATTACAAAAAAAAAGAATAAATTTGACAGACCAGTGGGAACCCTGGTTAGAAAGAGAATGTCAGGTTATGTTAGAAAAGTAAAAAAAAAAGCCCAAAGCTAATGGGTAAAAAATAATAATACTTCAAACAATTAAGAAAGAAAAAGAACAGAAACCTGAGATGCTTGGAGGGCCATGTGGAAAAAAAAAAAAAAAAAAAGTTTGAAGACATGCAAGACAAAGGGAGGTGAAGTGGAAAAATACTTGAAAGAAGCAGACGTACCATTAGTCGGATGCTTTGCAAACGACACAGAAAATCGTTTTACTGCCGGCATAGACAACAACTCTGAGGAAAAAAATAAAAAATAAAAATTCACTCGAGTTACTCTGAGCCACAGCAACTTATATATCATGATTCATCATCATCCCCTGTTCTTCTCTAATGTAGGCGCAGTGAAACAAATGCAGATCCAGCACAACACCTGCACAAATGAGTGTTTTTTTTTTAAAAAAAAGAGTTTTGATCCAGCTCATGAAGGACTGAGGTAGCTGTTAAAACAGTTACTCCATGCTTGAAGATGTCTAAATGTGGCCGACACATCGGTGGAACATCTTCAGGTGACCGTGTGAGATGAAATGAGTTTAACCTAAATTATGACACACACACACACACACACACATACACACACACAGAAAAAAAGGTGAGGAAAAAAAAAAAGCCCAATATCCATGTCTACCGTCTGCTTTCCCTTTCACTCACCAAGCCTAAAAATACTGAGATAAAGAACAACCCTGACAGATTCTGACTCCGTCACGCAGAGATAGAGAAATGTGTGAATTTTAAACAAGATTAAGAGGCACAAAACACAACAAAAAGATGAATGAACTACCCGGTAAGAACATGCACAGCTGCAAAAGGTTCCTCCCACTCCTGGAAACTGAGCTCTAAACAAGATGGATGACGAAGACCAACAGCGAAGTCTACAATGTGAGATAACCGGGAGGACCAGGAGGATGGAGGAGACGGGGGTCTGCACGGCACCACACTGACACCTGCTGGACTGCATCACAACATGCAGCGTGGCGGCCATGTTTGGAATGCGTCACCAATCCGAATTTAATCTGGACCTGCTCACAAACAGTGTTATTCAATAAAACTGTTTGACTTGTGACGCATGTACGGCTGCAGCCGATGCAGGCTCGATCAGCAGGGCGCCGATGGGTCGCCGCTTAAAGACGAGGTTATTAACGTGAAATCTGAAGCAAAGCCCAGCTCCAGTATTAGTTTTGGGTTCACGGGAAAAAAAAACACTCGACAGACTGCAACATGAAGTCGGCGCAGGTTGTGATGTGTGGGACAAATGGGCAGTTAATGGAAGCATGATGACGAGTTTTATGCGGCTTCACACATGCAGTGGCTACAAAAACAGCTTCAGCTGACATCTGGCTGGCCTGAAAACAAAAAGGCGTGATCACTTACTCCCTGAATGCAACGCCACAAACAAGCTGCACGCTTTCTGCACCGATGCGCATCAGGAAACTGGAGTTTGATGAAGCCACAGTTCTATTAAAGCTTTACGCTTCAGACCAACTTCCAACTGTGAGCTTCACACATACCAAAAACAGCCTTTTTTTTTTTTACTAGCCTGGAGGCAGCTTGCATGTGCAACAAACCGCTGAGAAAAAGCAGCTTCACCAGCATACTGAAAAGTGCCGTGGAGACGAAAAAAAAAAAAAAAAAGGAAAAAGGAAACACTGTGGAGTTGGTGACTGGAACGAATGGCAACAGAAAAAAGGGAAATGCGAATGTGATTGAAAAATAAAGCAAAACAAACTATAACTTACATGTATGGGTATACATGATAGCTGTCCAAATAGATTGGGATTATCGCCTTGCTTTCTTCTCATGAACCTAACTCTGCATCTGCTTAAAATGTTTAAATGCACAGTTTTCCATCTGGATGTCAAACATGTGTGTTTTGGGAGGAGGTGTGTGGCTGATCTACTGTTGTCCTGTGCAGGTTTGTGAGGGAGCACGGTCTCAAACACATACCGTCTTTGTAGGACAGACTGCCGGAGGAGAATTTTTTGCGGTGTGCGCGTGCGTAGTCCTGCAGGTTAGGCGCGCTAGAGGAGCCACCGAGGACGGTGGTACTGAAGAGCCCGGCACACTGCGAGCCTGCGAGGGGGGTGGGGGTGGGGGGTTAGTCACCACTACATCACATGCTGTTACTCAAACAGCTCACCAGAAAGAAACAGAGAAAGAAGAGAAACACAAGAAGAAACAGAGAAGCAGATACAGAGACTCAGAAAAAAGACCATGCGACTCGTACCGACCTCCGTCTGCTTTCGCTACACCCTGAGCTGCCGCACCCACTTTCAACCTGCCCTCTGGTGTCCAACGTGTCCCACGGAACGAATTTAACAGCCAAGCAAGAGAACAAGCGTGGCGCAGAGTAAGCAAATAGATCAAAAAAGATGAAGGATAATCCATCTACGGCGCGTTAGACGGCTCACGCTGCACATCGCCTGCATGAGAGGTGCCTCCAGCAGGGGTCCCGTTACCCTCGCCACCTACCAGTGCAAGTCGCCTTGGATAAAAGCGTCTGCCAAATGCATGAACATGAACATAAGCTACACGTCTGTGCCAGAGGAAAGTCACAGACTCTAAAGATGATGATTTAGAGCTGCAGGATTCATCAGTGACTGACTGACTGCAATAAAGAGAGGAGCCACAGAAAGGATAATCTCATAAAGCTGTGGCATCAGTGAGGTATTTTATGCGGGATTTTCAGCACATTTAGTTCACATAAACACGCCACAAGCCGTCATAATAACAATCACTTAACTGCAACACGACTGCGAGTTGAACTCGCTTAACAAAACGAAAAACCTCGTCTTCCAGAAAGATCGATTACAGTAAGAGTTCAGGGGCCAGTTTCTGCTGGAACTGGAAACGTCTCGGGTTGATTTCTTTGTTTAAAGTCAGCAGTTACAGATTCATTCATAATTTTTCTGTTTCTAAAACATAAAGCAGGTCTTGGACATGCATTCCCAACACAGTAAAAAACAAGAAAAAAAAAAGAAACAGCCCTCAGTATAATTATTTGTCCTCCAATTCGATGAATCCTGCACTCCACTCTTGAGTCATTTCACATTGCCGCCGTTGCCATGGTAACGTAGCAGATTTACACCTACCTAATCCACTTTGTTTCATCTCGGGGGACTGACGTGAGCAGAGGGAAAAGAGGCGATAGCTGCCGACTTTGGAGGAGGACGTTTCCGACAGGACCTGGTGGCAAAAGGCAGCGTTCAGATGGTGGAAATACGCCTTTAACCGGCGGAGCGCAAGCTTTATAGAGAGAAATTTGACCTGGGATAAGAACAGGGACCGAAGCCACAGTGCGTAACAACGGAGGACAAAAGGTACGGCGATTCTCACCTCCATGGATCCAGTCTTGTGATTGCGGATGAGCGGGGACCTCCTCTGAATGGTGATCGGCTCAGACAGCGGCACAGCGCGGTCGGTTTCGTCTCGGGACAGATCCTCCATACTGCCCTGGTCGGTCTGTTTCTGCCCGTTCAGAATGAGCAGAGAGACACGGCTGAATGCAGAGGTTGCTCTTTGCTGCACGGTAACGAGCAGGAGAGAATGCAGCCATCTCACCTGTCGGGACACCTCTGAAGAGGCGGGTCTGAAGCCAAATCCGGTCGGCGCGTTCTCCTCCTCTTCAACGCCTTTGACGCCAGGACTGAAGTGGAGCTCTACGTGGAAACGCTCCTCAGAGGAGAGCTCCTGCAGATAGACAGCGTTTTAAATATACTTAGTCATTTTATGATATCCCTGCCTCTGTTTTCATTTTAAATACCTTACATGGGTTTGACAAGCCCATCTGCGCTCTAATGTAAATAATCATTCAAATCAGAAACTGGCAGATAAAAGAACATACTTCAACAATATAGCTGCAAAGCAGGCAAGCCTACGGCTGCTCAAGAAGGCGTCATGAGTCCATGCACAAAGTTTGGCATCAATACATCAATGCATTGCAAAGATACGGCCTCACTTCCTGAGTTTGATTGGCTGCTACGGGCAAACAGAAGCGAAATTGCACTTCTAACTTTGACGTGTTGGTGGCGCTAGAGAGTACACTTTTGGGGCATGGAAATTCTTGACCTTGACTTTGGCACTGTGCTGATTACGTGTAACAAATTTCACAACTTTTTACTACAACTTTGTAGCGTTCATGGGGCTGCCATAGACCTCAATTGCAGCGGAAACAGATCAATAAATATAGCTGGGGTGGCCAAGCAGAATGGCACAATAGGGAAGGCCCGGCCTGCTCAGGAAGGCGTCATGAGTCCTTGCACCAAGTTTGGCATCGATACATCAATGCATCACAGAGATATGGCCTCACTTCCTGTTTGCGCGTCGGCGCAGAGTTTGATTGGCTGCTACGGGCAAACGGAAGCGAAATGAAAAAAATCCAGACAATAACTTTTGTGCGGCCTCGTCTGAAGATTCTATGTGCCAAGTCCCGTGGAGATTGGACAATCTGCGTGACCTGAAATGCTTTTTAAAAGTTTTTGATAAAATTCAAAATGGCGGAAAATCCAGCATGGCGCATATGACGTCATTGGTTGCGATGACCTTGTCTGCATCCAGGAATTCCAACAGTATCTCATTTGTCAAATTTGGACCAACGGGTCTAAAGATATGAGCAAACATGCATTTTTTGCTACATATAGCGCCCCCTAAAGGCCAAACGTCAAACTTCTTGGGCCTCTCACAGTAGTGCTCATGAGTCTGTGTTAGAAGTTTGACGTCATAACATCAAATGGTTGCTAAGATATAGCCTCCCTTCCGGTTTGGCGGCGTTGCCACCAAGTTTGATTGGCTTTTATGGAAAAACGGAAGCCAAAATAAAAATTCCACACGATAACTTTTGTGCGGCTTGGTCTGAAGATTCTATGTGCCAAGTCCCGTGGAGATTGGACAATCTGCGTTACCTGAAATGCTTTTTGAAGGTTTTCGATAAAATTCAAAATGGTGGAAATTCTAATTAGACGGAAAATGATGTCATTGCTTAAGTTGGACTCATGATCCAAGGATTCAAACGATGCCTCATTTGTGACATTTGGACCTTGGAGTCCAAAGTTATGCAGCTGAATGCACTTTGAACTTTGACGTGTTGGTGGCATTAGAGAAGGTATGCATCATGAGGTTACTACTCATACTCAAACTACCCAAGATGCAACGTAACGTGATGTCGCTGATCGTCATTTCCTGTCAAAACGGCAGTTTCAAGCTAGCTACAACGAGGGTAGGTTCACTTCCTGTTTTCAAAACAAAAGCACCAATTGTATGGTAATGGCTTTCCCTATGATAAAAGACAACGGGTATTTTATTTTGTGAAAATAACCGGAAGTGCGTTGCTCACTGCGGCTAGCTTTAGTAGCGCCGAATTCGTGGGAACAAAATTGTAAACAGCCGGTATTTTGTCAGGTTTTCAACACGTTGGGGATCTAAACAACTACTTTTTCACCTGAAAATGTTTCAAATGTTGCTAAAGTTTACAGAGTTTAGAGCTTAATCAGCTTCAGGCCGGCGTGGAATGCATTGTGGGTAAACGCTCTGCATACTGTCTGATCGATCAGTATGCAGAATGGAAGTATGTAGTATGCGGTTTCGAACACAGCCAATAAGTAACCCCTGAGAACACAGCTGGACAGATGTTAGGAAACGTTACAGTGTGATGAACACGTAAACGAGCGCACACCTTATTGTTGTCCTCATAGAGCATGATGACGATCTGCGTCATGTAGTTGAGTTCGGAGACGGCGCTGAGGTAATCCATGGCCCGTTTCCACTGCTGGTCCTTCTCCTCCTGTTGGCAGAGCGTCACTTTTCAGCTTCGAGCCACCATCAAAGTAACATTCATCTGCAGGATTACCGTTTACTCACATCGAGCAAGCCTCCGTAACGGAAAATGCTGAGCAGGGAGTGGACGTGACTCTCACTGGTGAAGTACAGACGCGTCCTGACGTGGCGGCCGGGTGACATCACTCCGCGAGAGTACCTACACGCAAAAAGTCAAATCCAAAACGTTCTCCACAAGCAGTCGATGCGCTCTTTATCATTTCCTACTAGCCAAACAATTAAAGTGACACGCATATATGTTCCTGAACCTCTACTCGACTCACAGAGGATGAAGTTTGTTGACAGACTCGTCCTCGTGGGTCCTCTGCAGGTCGAGCTGGATCTTTCTGACCAGCGGGAGGCAGTAAGCATACGCTATATCCAGTTTCTCCACTTTATTGATGCCATATTCCTGCAAAAAAAAAACAAAAAAAAAAAACAGTTTTATAAATACGACACGAACGCTGAGGCAGTTGAAACAACAGAAGCAAAACTTTAACAGTTTATTAATAGGGCTGAGCGAGTTAACTCGTTATTATCGCGTTAACTCGTTTATTATTTAACGCCGATAAATATTTTATCGCGCATTAACGCAGGTTTTATTATTTATTTTATTATTGAAAAAG
This sequence comes from Odontesthes bonariensis, assembly GCF_027942865.1. Lineage (NCBI taxonomy): Eukaryota > Metazoa > Chordata > Actinopteri > Atheriniformes > Atherinopsidae > Odontesthes > Odontesthes bonariensis. The sequence goes on from NC_134506.1 coordinate 42,073,015, forward strand.
TCTGTTGCTCACAGGCTTTTATTTTTGAAAAAACTGCTGCTGTGCCGAATACAGTTCAGCATTCTCCTGAACTTTTGTTCAATCAGTAGCAGAAACAACTTGCATCTGTGGCGTTATCGCCCTTTGTTCTGCATTCAATGAAATAAAGTGTTACAAAATGGTCTCTTTTTTTAAACGTGTAAGCGCCATGTTTGGCGAGGAAACATTACAATGAGTTTAGTAATTTGGTAATTAATAGGGCTGGGCGAGTTAACTCGTTATTATCTAACGCCGATAAATATTATATCGCGCATTAACGTAGGTTTTATTATTCATTTGTGTTTATTGTAAAAGTCTGTTGCTTACAGGCTTTTATTATTGTAAAAGTCTGTCGCTCACAGGCTCCAACAAACATGGATTCTTTAACTTCCACTTCTCCTCTGCATCACATTCACAGTTACAGCAAACACCACGAAGCATGGAGGAATAAAATAAAGATAAACTAGCAGGTAACATCACTGCTACAGGTGCTCCTCGGTCTCTGTGTGAAGCTAACGGAGCTAACCGGCGCTACTTCCTGTTTTACTTGTTTCAACATAAAAGCACGCATTTCAAAATAGATTAAAAAAAAAAAAAAAACAACTCCTGCATTTACAGCCAAGTTGAATTGTCTTCTCAGCGTAGTAGTTCCAGTCTAAAATATCACTTAAAGGCAAAACACACAACTGATAGCAGCAAGTCATTCAAGGAAACAGACAGTGGAGCGAGGCTTCTACATAAAAACTACAGAAAGATGCTGATGTTAAAAGTGTGTTTGCACAACAAATGTTATGGCACTTTCATTCATATGGCAGCACATTTAAAATAAAACTAAATGCTAAAAGCTATACGCTACTTTTGGATTCATTTTTGGATTTTGCATACAAATGCGATTAATCGTTAGCCTGGGAATTCCCATGCTGCTTTGCGCGCGATTTCATTGACACTGCAAAGTCAGCCTGGAAACCACCGCCCTTATTTTTGCTTGAGTTAGCGAACCAATCACAGAACGGGGGGGAGGGGGGGGGGCGGCAGCAAGACGATGACGACATGGCTGTGTCATGGCTGTGTCCGCTGCCATGTTAATCCAACATGGCAGCGGACACAACGTTACCGTTCGATGCAGCCTTAGAAAGTCTTTTAAGTAGCTTAGAACGCAAGTTTATTTTTAAAAAAGTATTTAAAGTATTAAAAAGAATTTCTGTTCCCCCTACATACGTCATCTGGTATAAGTGATACAATTGGCTATGAATCGCGCGCAAAGCAGCATGGGAAGAACCAGACGCCATTTGATAGACATTCGTAGCGCCCAATAAACGGCTCTAGGCATTCGTAAACCACGCCTCAAATACGAGAAAATGCACACCTAGTTCCCAGACCACCATCTCATAGAGGTGTGGACGCGTCAGCCAGGCTAATTAATCGTGATTAATCAGGGAAATCATGTGATTAATTAGATTAAAAATTTTAATCGTTGCCCAGCCCTAATTTTTAATGCTTCTTCCACTCTCTGCTGCAATGCTTTTCTTTTTTGTGAAGCACTTTGAATTGTTTTGTACATGAAATGTGCTACAAATAAACTTGATTTGATTTGATTTAAAGTCTCAAAAAATCTCAAAATACTCAAGGCAAATTATGCATTGCATAGACAAAGATTCCTCTGGGAATGAATGGACTCCTGGATGAGTCACATACATACACACACAGAAGTATGTGAAAATTTTTGGATTTTGCGTACAAATGCGATTAATCGTGATTAATCAGGGAAATCATGTGATTAATTAGATTAAAGATTTTAATTGTTGCCCAGTCCTATTTATCAAATATAAATAAAGCATAAATGTGCCACAGACATCCTGAGGCACAGGTCCAGGCGTCTTCTTGCACTCAGTAGCCCTCCTCTTCCTCGTTGCTCTCACCTGTGGGATGACGATGTCGGCCAGAGCTCGAGACAGTCTGAACAGCTCCAGGGTGTCCTCCAGGCCCAGAGTGGCGTTGTGTATGACGTCGTACTTCACACAGTCGTAGATGTCAGGGATTTTACTGATGTCGTAGCGGCCGTTCTTCATGCGGAAGTCCCTCTCCAGCTTGGACCAGCGCTGCAGCATCAGCTCCAGCGTTTCGCTGTGGTACAGCTGCAGGTCTGACGAGAGGGAACAAAACGGCTGTTTTTTAACCCGACCAGTTAAAAAAAAAAACTTCTTATCAAAGGCAAAAACTTTTTCCTCACCAGCCGATTTGGGGTCTTCCATTCTTTTACGGATCTGAGAAGTGAGACTCTGAATGAGCGCGTAGACCTCGTCACACGTTTCCACCGGGTTCTTGACCATCTTCATAGAATTCACCAAAGAGGCGCTGCAGGTTGGGGCCAGCTGTCACAACAGAGACACACACAGTGAGGAAGATTTACTACGTTCTCACTACGAAAAGGTTTAACAAGTCAATCTGGTCACAGAAAATCAGTAGTTACAAAACTAGACAAAAGGGAGGAGTAGCAGTAGTGGTTAAAGGCATGGTTGGTAATCCCAGAGAGCTAGCAAGAGAGCTAGCAAGATTTGAAAGTGGCACCTCTGCTAAGCTCCACCCCCCACACAAAGCCACGCCCCCAAAAAATTTAACGTGCAAACAATAGTTGACAGAGGTGGGAGGGGGGGGGTCTCATCAATCCGTGTTTTCGACGGCATGGAAGTTGATAGATCTTTCTCAAGGCTAAAAACAACACGGAGAAGAAGAAGAAGCTAATGTTAGCATTGGGCTAATACGAGCTACAAAAGTAGGCAAGTTGGCAAACCTGTACATATTTCATGAAAATAACAAATCCCCCCCGAAGCAAAACAAATAATTAGCTGTCCAACAGATATAGAGCAACCTCTGCGTCGCTTTGCAGGCCCTTCAGATCCCTCAGTTGTCTCCACCGCTTAAAACACTGCACCGATGTTGACTCTGGTCTTTGCTTCTGGCTTTATCCAGAGGAGCCGTTTCTGCCTCTGGCTTTCTTTTTCTCCCCCTTTTAGCGGGGCGAGACGTTACAAGTAATGGTAGTTCTGGCTGCATTTTCTCTGCCATTGCACTCACATTAAGGACAGAGGGGGGCGCAGGCAGAACGGGCAGAACTAGACATGAAGGCATCTGATTGGTTCTTTGTCCTCGGCCCAAGGAGTTTGGATTGGTCAGCTTGTTGTCAGTCCTGCAGCTGCCACAGAGGTCTGATTAATTTCGGCCCTTTTTCTAAACAGCATACTGATCGATCAGAGAGTATGCAGAGTGTTTACCCACAATGCATTTCGCTCCTGCCCGAGCCGAAATCAGCCGGCCTGAAGCTGATTTCACTTAAGCTCTAAACTCTGTAAACTTTAGCAACATTTGAAACATTTTCAGGCGAAAAATCCCCAACGTTTAGATCCCCAACGTGTTGAAAATCTGACAATTTTGTTCCCACGAATTCGGCGCTACTTAAGCTAGCCGCAGTGAGCAACGCACTTCCGGTTATTTTCACAAAAATAAAATACCCGTTGCCTTTTATCACAGGGAAAGCCATTACCATACAATTGGTGCTTTTGTTTTGAAAACAGGAAGTGAACCTACCCTCGTTGTAGCTGGCTTGAAACTGCCGTTTTGACAGGAAATGACGATCGGCGACGTCATGTTACGTTGCATCTTGGGTAGTTTGAGTATGAGTAGTAACCTCATGATGCATACCCAACATTTCGGAGAATCTAGTATGCATCCGGGAACTTCTCACTTACTCAAACTCGCTTACCAACTCAAAAAGTTAGTATGAGTAGTAGGGGAAGTAGTAGGAGAAGTATGCGGTTTCGAACACAGCCCGTGTATAGATTATTCTCAGGATAGACGGACCATTTCACCCAGTATTACAAAGTGTGTTGGGGACGTCACTCATGATTGGACTCCTCATTATCCAAGGATTCAAACGATGCCTCATTTGTGACATTTGGACCAAGGAGTCCAAAGTTATGCAGCTGAATGCACTTTGAACTTTGACGTGTTGGTGGAGCTAGAGAGTACACAGTTGGGGTTTTTTAACTTTTTACCATGGCGTTCACGTGTGTTTCTGAACAGGATTACCAACCATGCCTTTAAGGTTACGAATGTGTACAAAGCAGCACTTGTTGGCTGTGAGCAGCTTCACTTCTGCAGTTGGGGGCTCAGTAGGCTAAAACCTTCTGAGCAAATCAAATCAAGACAAACGGATATTTATTCAGCCCCCGCCCTTTGTTTTGCATGTTCTGGGTCAGTACCAGTGCTGATTATGCATTTAGAAAACACATTGTAATGTACCTGCCCTATTAAATAATGCTAGAGTTACAACAGAGGAGAGTTCCTCCCCCCACCAACGGTTTGGCCTGAGTGGTAAACACTGCTGGCTAGTCACCATATCATAGTCCTCTTCGGTGAACTCCCTGTTCCTCTGCATGATTTCATGGAGCCGGGCCTTGACGCGGTGCTGGCAGCTGCTCAGAGAGTCGCTGTCGTTGTCCAGCAGCCCGTTCATGTTGGCGCTCTTCACCATCTGCACCAGGATGGGTGTCAGCTCGCCCTCCAGAGCCAGCAAACCCTGCTCAGACACACAGAAACAAACTGAGATGGAACTCGTTTATGTTGTGTATTTCCTCACTTTTCCCCTCCCTTTTATTTCCTCTTCTGACATCGTGTACATTCGTTATTATTGTTTTCATTGACTTGTGTTTCTCTTTCTCAACGGGGATCCTTTTCTGTCCTCTCAGCCCCCGGCTGGTCGAGGCAGATGGCCGCCCTTCCTGGTTCTGATGTTCGTTTCTCTCCACAGTCGCCTCTCGTGCACGCTCAGGGCGGGAGATTGGATCGAAGGGAAGTTTCGGTGCAATTTGTTGGTTTCCTGAGCTGGGAAATTGTTTTTGAATTGGCTGAATGAATCAGACTGATTTTGAATTTAATTAGATTATGACTGTAATTGGCTTGAATTGGACCACAGCTCGGATTCAACATTCATTTCATGTTCGTTATAGATTTTTGGAATGGCCGCTTGATTAAAATATGTTCCGGATGGTATTTTGTAACGCTTGTCCAGCATCCGAACCATTTTCTGAAAGCCCTTTTTTGTCGGACGGTGTACACGGGTACCACGTCTTTTGCATGTGGTATGTTACAGCATCTGTAATGTCTTGGTGCCTCGTGGACGTCGACTCATATGGCGTAACGCTACTGAACGCATTAGCAATCAAACTTTTCTTGGTCTTCACTTCTCCGCCGTTTCTCTCATTGCAGTACACTCTTCGTGCAATACGCGGTGGTGTCGTTTCAGGTGGTGGCACGTGCTTGTTGTGCTGCCTCGTCGCAATTTTTATTTTTATTTTTTGGAGCTTTTATGCCTTTAATGGATAGGACAGTTAAGAGAGACAGGAAGCAGGGTGCAGAGAGAGGGGGAACAACATACAGCAAAGGGCCATCCGATGCGGGACTCGAACCAGGACTCGAAGCCTCTTGTACATGGGGCGCCTGCTCAACCCACTATGCCACAGACCACCCCGCTTCGTCGCAATTTTTGCCAAGCACGACCTGCACAACACCTCTCTCTGGTTCACATCCTCTTTTCTGAATCCAAAATGCCTCCATATAATGGAGAATGACTTATTTTTTGCCACTAAATCCGTCGAATGCGCAAATTCTACTCCGGCCTTATCTTCCGCACTCATGTTTCTCTTTTTAATTTCCCTGCTGTGAATGTGTCTCCGTCCCTCTCGCTCCCTCGGATGCTTGTCATTGGCTGGCTGATTTATGGTCGTCTACGGAGAGCGACTCTCCGTCACTTGCGTGCGTCGGCCAACATTTCTATCTATCCGTTGAGGCGACGGAGACTCGCGGAGACCGCAAGGGTTGTGATTGGTCGGCTAACAACATCATTTCCGGAATCACTTTTCCGGTTTAGCTCCTTCCTCTCAGAACAACAACACCGCCATTTTTGAAAGCGTTTACTGTGTGCCGGTCAACATTTGGTCAAAATTATTTGCATTTTGGAGCGGTCGGTGTCGTAGTGGGCTGAGCAGCCGCCCCATGTACAGAGGCTACAGTCCTCGCTGCAGCTGGCACGATCGGGAGGTGAACTGCCTTGCGTATCCGACATCCCGACAGAGAACTTCGAAAGGTTTAACAGCCTCTGCGTGACCACAGAGTCGGATTGCGATGGAGAAGCATACCGAGGCCTTTAGCGCAAGCGTAAAAATGAGATATCGTTGAATTTGCGATATTAATTTCTTGAATGTTCTTATCTAGATATTGATACGATAACGATATATTATTCAGCCCTAATATAATCATTTACACTTTATTCTAAAACTGCTCATGGATGACACGATGCAACAACATCAAAGCGGAGGAGATGACATCAATGAGTTTCGTGCATTAATCTCATTTGACCGTCTGCAGGTGGAACTCTTTTAACCAACCTGTCATTTCCACTGATTGCAGCGAGGCTTAAAGACTTCCAACTAATCATTGGCTGAACCCGTTTTTGCTCGTAAGAAACTTCCACCCTGCACGGATCTCAGGACAGAGTAATGAGTACCTTTGCGAAGGCCGCAGCCGTCATCTGCACCCGCCCTTCATCCGACGCATAGATCTTCAGGTCGTGTCTGTAGGTGCTGTGTAATCGCAGTAACCCGCAGCCTGGAAATCCAGCGTAGTCTCCTGGAAAAAACAAGAGTCAGCAGCAACACCGGTGTTTACACGGATGCGTCTGAATACGTCTTTATCCAGAAAAAACAGCATTATGGTGCAGTTTGTGAAAAAGATCGACTCTTCTTCTTGTCTGGGATCTACTTTTTGTTAAAACGGACATAAACTGAGCTTCGTCTCAAGGTCTCATACTTCCTGGAAAAGAGTCTAAACACCTTTCAGAATATTTACGCATTCATATCATTTTATTAAATCTAAATGTTCCCTAAGCTTGGTCCTCCGTCTTTGTCTTCTTTTCTTTGATGCATGCGCACTTCCTGCAGCCTTTAGCCCGAGCAGCCTGTTCATAACAGTTAAAAAAGTTCTGCGGAGTAAGCTTCGCATGCGTGTGTGGAGATACTCAAGACGAATATAACAGAGGGTTGTTACAGCAAAGGAATTTATGGAGCCTGCATGTCACAGTAAACAATGAATGAATGGAATAATCATGGACTGCGTTTCACAGCTGAAACAAACCAGTTCATGTGCATTTTTTGCTCGCTCAGTCCGACCTTATATGGATCCACAGCTGCTCAGGGTGGCTGTGGATCGTGTGCGCCATCACCGCACGTGTCCCGATCTCACCACAGCACACGTTGAGAAGGAGACAACGGCAGTTGCACTGGTATCAAAACTAAATGTTACTTCGCCCCTTTGGGAGCATTTCGGCTCTCAGCCAAATGAAAAGGGGGAACCAGCCAATTTAAATGGGGCAGTCTGTAAAGTCTGCGGCAAAACGGTTCAAGTAAAAACAACTATATTAAGGGCTCACCTAGCAAGCTACCATCCAGCTATTGAGGCGCCGTTACACGCTATCTGGTTGAGGAGATGGTGCCGCTTTCCACTGTGGAGAAACCTGCATTCAAGTCGCTGCTCCAGAAATTCGACGAGCAATACGAGTTGCCGGGGAAAACCTGCTTCTCAGAAACTGCTGCTGTGCCGAATACAGTCCAGCATTCTCCTGAACTTTTGTTTTTAAGTTCAATCAGTAGCAGAAACAACATGCATCTCACTTCTGTGCCGTTACCGCCCTTTGTTCTACATTCAATAAAATAAACTGTTATAAAATTGTCTTTTTTTTTTATTTATATAACCTTTTTTTTTTTTATAAATGTGTATGCGCCATGTTTGGCGAGGAAACATTACAACGAGTTTAGTAATTTGGTAATTAATAGAGCTGGGCGAGTTAGCTCGATAATAACGAGTTAACTCGTTAATAATTTAACGCCGATAAATATTTTGTCGCGCATTAACGTAGGTTTTATTATTCATTTATTATTGTAAAAGTCTGTTGCTCACAGGCTTTTATTTTGTAAAAGTCTGTTGTTCACAGGCTTTTATTTTGTAAAAGTCTGTTGCTGTCTACTACGGAACAGGAAAAGAAAGTAATCGGCGGATCCACCAAACATGGAGAAGGGTACGGAACTTTTACTCGGCCATTTTCATCTTAAAGTTCTTCCAGACGGCGGAGTCGACAGTGGAGCGAGGCTTCTACATAAAAACTACAGAAAGATGCTGATGTTAAAAGTGTTTGCACAACAAATGTTATGGCACTTTCATTCATATGGCAGCACATTTAAAATAAAGCTAAATGCTAAAAGCTATACTCTACTTTTGGATTCATTTTTGGATTTTGCGTACAAATGCGATTAATCGTTAGCCTGGGAATTCCCATGCTGCTTTGCGCGCGATTTCATTCACACTGCAAAGTCAGCCTGGAAACCACCGCCCTTATTTTTGCTTGAGTTAGGGAACCAATCTCTGGCTGTGTCCGCTGCCATGTTAATCCAACATGGCAGCGGACACAGCGTTACCGTTCGATGCAGTCTTAGAAAGTGTTTTAAGTAGCTTAGAACGCACGTTTACTTTTAAAAAAGTATTTAAAGTATTAAAAAGAATTTCTGTTCCCCCTACATACGTCATCTGGTATAAGTGATACAATTGGCTATGAATCGCGCGCAAAGCATCATGGGAAGAACCAGACGACATTTGATAGACATTCGTAGCGTCCAATAAACGGCTAATAATGTGATTAATTAGATTAAACATTTTAATTGTTGCCCAGCCCTAGTAATTAACAAACAAATTTGCTAGATAGATAGATTAAAATAAATACATTTTAAAAAAGATTAAAAAAGAAAAAAGAGCTGATTCTCCGGAGGGGGAATTCCTCAACCGCGACAGCCCTAGCGTTTGATGGTTTAACTCGTTGTTCCTCTTTTACCAAATACATCACAGAGGGGTTAGAGGAACGCGACACATCTAGGTTCGTCTCACCTTGACCTCCGGGGTACATACAGCGGAAGGCTCTGCCCAGCTCCTCGGCCTGCACTCTCCCAGCAGGAGTCAGCTCTCCTCCCCACTTAAGAACCAGCAGCAGAGACGGACCTTCCTTACGCGAGTCTGAAAATGAATTCACAGCCGAGCACGAAGACAGTTTCAGCACCTGCACCCACCATTTTAACCGGAACAAAAAAGAAAGGCTGTGTTCGAAACCGCATACTACGTACTACATACTTCCATACTCATCGATCAGACAGTATGCAGAGCGTTTACCCACAATGCATTTCACTCCTGCCCGAGCTGAAATCAGCCGGCCTGAAGCTGATTTCCCTTAAGCTCTAAACTCTGTAAACTTTAGCAACATTTGAAACATTTTCAGGTGAGAAAGTAGTCGTTTCGATCCCCAACGTGTTGAAATCCTGACAAAATACCGGCTGTTTACAATTTTGTTCCCACGAATTCGGCGCTACTAAAGCTAGCCGCAGTGAGCAACGCACTTCCTGTTATTTTCACAAAATAAAATACCCGTTGCCTTTTATCATAGGGAAAGCCATTACGAACAATTGGTGCTTTTGTTTTGAAAACAGGAAGTGAAGCTACCCTCGTTGTAGCTAGCTTGAAACTGCCGTTTTGACAGGAAATGACGATCGGCGACGTCACGTTACGTTGCATCTTGGGTAGTTTGAGTATGAGTAGTAACCTCATGATGCATACCCAACATTTCAGAGAATCTAGTATGCATCTGGGAACTTATCGCTTACTCAAACTCGCTTACTAACTCAAAAAGTTAGTATGAGAAGTAGGAGAAGTATGCGGTTTCTAACACAGCCTAAGACTAGTGTCTCCGTACCTTCTTCTTCACTCGAGGTTTTAGGCTGCCCATGGGGCAGGTAAGTTAACTGCACTTTTCTGTTGATCCCCGAGAAGTGGCCATACCTTCATTAGAGGGAAACAAAAATCTTATATTAAAGAGTTACAGACAGAATGTGTTCCCTTATCTGCAGAAAGGTGAAGTGAACAGGCTGTTATCTTTCTCCAAACACCACAGAAGAAGAAAAAGCTATCATCTATCACAGAAACAGGGGTGCGTGCACTACAGAAAGCTTTAACATTGGGCTGTTAAGGGAAAATATTAGGTGACAGAAATGTGTTCCTCTGACATGACAATGTACAGAATGTTTACTGTGCACGGTCCAACACATCAGCGGCTGGAGGGGTGGTGTTTGGCAGGTGGCGACCTTTAAAAAGCTCATCCGTCATAATCACAGCAGAAAGCCAAAGACGCATTCAGGGAACGCTTTCCAACCGCAATCGCGCCCCAACGTAAAGGTACGAGAAAGATGATTGTTGCCGTTTGTCTGTCTGCATCTTTAAAAATGAGATTATGCGCCACCCCTCTTTTCACCCACTGGTTAAATAACTTAACATCGAGTTTGGCTCTTGAGAAACTGACCTCTATTGTTAGAAAGAGGGCTTCTGAATTTTATGATTTTTGGAGGATATTTCTGTTGAGGGAGGGAGAATGAGATAATGAAAATTATTTAAATTAAATAAATTATTCAAATTAAATAATTTGTTGCTAGTGCAAGCTGTAACCTACATTTTAAATACTTTTTTTAAATGTATTATTATTTATATGTGTTATATATATTTGTTTTTATTATTTTCATTACTTCACATTCACAGTAATTTGCTGTCTAATTACTGCGGTTTATTGCATCTTTTTTAATCATTTAATTATTATTTCCTTTTCTGCCATATGTTTTGGATGTTTACATTGTTGGATGTTGTTATATTAACATGAAAAAACAACAAATATATGTTTAAAAAAAAAGAGATTGTGCTAAATTTTCGGTGTGGATCAGGATCCTTTCCTCAACACGGCCTGCAGTGATGACCCAGAAATCAAGAGACGAGTGGGTGACGGTTTGACCCGGTTTACTTTGTCACTTACATTTCCAGAACAGTTTTCAGCTGCTCCAGTTTGGACTTTTTCTCTTCAATCTCACAATCATTGTGTTGTCCCAGTTCTGCCAGCAGCTGCCGCGTGATGTCCAGCACCTCCTGTTCGGGTTTCAGGGCGACAAGGCGTCAGAAGCGTCACCAGCGCACACGAACAGGCTGCGAATTACGGACGCCGTGCGTCGGGAGTGAAAAAAAACCTACTGATTCACCATTACCTGCAGCTGCTTTGGCTTCTTGAGTTTTAATTTCCCGGTTTTGTATCCTCCGTACTTTTCGAACAGATCGAAGAACCTGGATGCATCATGAAAACTAATTACAAAAAAACAAAACAAAAAAAACACTTAAGAGATCAGGCAGGAAGGTATTCACAAAGAGACAAACGCACATGGGGTTGCGGACTTCCATCTTCATCTTCTGTTTGGGCGTTCTGTCTCCGTGACGGATGACGGCGATGACGCAGCGCAGCTCCATCCTGACGGGGTTTTTTAACAGTAAATTTAACAGGAACATTTAACCCCCCAAAATGATTTCCCCATCAATCTGAACCGATGACTCACATGGTCCCCGAGGTGGTCGGAACTATGGGGATATCTTCTGCCTCGGTTGGGATGGACCACGGTATCTGAAACTGAGGAGCCAGCTCACGCATTACGATATTCCTGAAAAGTCGAGCAGACAGACACGGCGAGTCAGCAAGGGAGGGAATCGAGAAAAAAAACAAAACAAGAAACACACGATCGTGGGCGTGGCAAATCCTAAAGGTGGTACCCGAGGATCTTGGCGCAGTCGTCGTAGTACTTCATCGAGTTCTTCACGAAGCTGAAACCATTGACATCACATACGTAGGAGTGTCCGTTGGCTCGGAGAAGGTCGAAGCCACACACCGTTTGCTGCAGTAAAAGAGGACAAGAATAGAAAAAGAAATAGAAAAATACTTTATTTATCCCCCAATGGGAGAAATTCAAATTAGTCAAGTAGCACAACATTTTTTTAAATATTTACAATGATTGTATTAACAACAACAATAATAATACCAATTCTAGTAAAAAAATACTACTACTAACTAATAATAATAATAAATGACTAAATAAACAAATAAAAAATAAAATAAAAAAAGAACAATCACATTCACAATCTCCGCACTTTTCTGCATAAAGGCAGAAAGGGTTTTTTTTTTTTTTTTTTTTTTTTTTTTTTTTTTAATAAGTGACTCAAGTGATTCAAGTGATCCGTATAACTCGAATCCCCTCCTTGAAATGATCCGATCGGCCCGGATTGCCCAAAAGATTCGAGTTAAGCATCTCTACTGACTGCTACCTTTGCCCACCTTGAATGCCAGGCACACCTTCCGGGCAACCAGTTTCTCCATAGCTGAGAGCATGACGGGGTAACGGACCTCCTTCCCCTCGCTGTCTCTCTCAACCTTCCCGTCCAGAGCAGGAGACTTCCGGGCCTCAGCGTGGGCGTAGTCGGGCCCCACGGTGTACACCTGAAGCAGCCACAACCACCACACAGCTCACGGTTCATTGGTGTTCACGAACAATGCTTTGATGAATCTGAACTTTTTCTTTAAGTTATACCCAAACGCTACCTTGACATCGGTGCCGTCGGTCGGCATGAACTCTTCGTAGATGTAAGAGCCCGTCTTCCTCACACTGCTCTCCGGTGAGTAGACGCTGCTCCGGCTCCCAATCTGCACAAAACACAGCGAGCCGAGCCGGCTGAGTCATCGGTACAACTCGTCTCTCTAACAAACATCAGTCTGAATTCACAGCTCACACCTCCGTGTTTGGCAGCAGTGTTACTGATTTATGACGACGCACTTTTCTCTTGGACAGCAATGGCCTTGCAGTGGAGCTTAAAGGGATAGTTCGCCGCTTTTGACATGAAGCTGTATGACATCCCATATCAGCGATATCATTTATGAACATCTTCTTACCCCCTGCTGCGTCCTGTGAGCAGAGTTCCAGCCTCGTTTTGGCGTTGATGAAGGTAGCATTTAAAAAATAAAGCGTTTTGCTTCTCAAAACAATATGCGTTCAAAAGAGTAATACATTTGCATCACAAAATCGTTCTCCAGGAAAAAGTCAGTGCTCAAATTGGTGCCATTTTCTCTCCCTTCGCGCCCGTTACGGTGTTTGCTGCTTGGTCTGCACGGTCTACACTGCACGCAGTCATACGAAAACAGCGCTAACAGTGCTAACCACTGCGCAGCCCGTATCATTATCCAAGCAAATCAAATTAATTAAAATCCAAATTAGTCTAATTCTGTCACGGATTGTGGAGGAGCAGGATGTCGAGTATCCAAATGCTGGATTACCAGGAAGGAAGGCGAGGACTGAAGCTTCGATGTGGAAACGATCATGCTGCTGCCTGCCGACAGCCGCACCTGTTACGGTGTTTGCTGCTCGGTCTGCACGGTCTACACAGCAGGCAGTGATACGAAAGGAGAGAAAATAGGGCCAAGAGATTGTGAGGTCTGACTTTTTCCTGGAGAACGATTTTTGTGATGCAAATGTATTACTGTTTTGAACGCATATTGTAAGAGCAGATCTATGTTAATTATTGTGTGTAATTGTCAGATTGTGATGGGGGGGGGTCAGCCTATATATTGCATGTATCTGTGGGGGTTTGTCAGGTGTTTCTGGAATAACAAACAGTTTTTGACCGCTGTGCAGCATCACTTTGTGCTCCGTGCGGATGTAACCATGAGATGGGTGATTTAGAGCACGAGACGCAAACTAAATGGAGTTGTTTGCATCAAAACTCAAACACAACAGGATTCTTTTTCATCCGTGATGGTATGGTCCAAGCGCGTCAACTAGGTTTTAATATCGAAATACCTCAGTGGCTTAAAGCATTGGCTTAGCTTCTACGCATATTGTTTTGAGAAGCAAAATGCTTTATTTTTTAAACCCCAGCCAACTAGCCGGACTACCTTTGTCAACCCCAAAACTCGGCTGGAACTCTGCTCACAGGACGCAGCAGGGGGTAAGAAGATGTTCATAAATGATATTACTGATATGGGATGTTACACAGCTTCATGTCAAAAGAGGCGAACTATCCCTTTAATACCTTCTACTCTGTTCAGGTGATCAACAGCTGAAGCTAGGACTAAACATATGAAATGAAAAGTGTGCAGCCTGGACCAGGAACACTTTCCAAATGTAACATGAGTGTTTTTACTTATGACACACAAGAGCCCCCGGGTGTCGGGGAAATGAGGGTGGGGGGTGGGTGGGAGATGTGGAAATTTACACAATCAGCTGCCAATTTCTGAACTGAAGCACGAAGAGGCACAAAAGGGAAAGTAAGAACCTTTCTGAAGAGCCGCTGACTTCCCCCTCCCGCAGAGGTGGGGTAGTAGATGTAGACGTTGTGGTCCTCGGCACAGACGGGCTTCTCAACAAAAGGCTTCTGGAATATCTCCCCGTTCACCTCCACGTGGTCCTCTCCTTCTACCAGGTTACACTCTGAGACACAGATACAGAGCAAATGCTGCTGCCCGTCAGCTCCCTTTCATTCAGACAGATGATGCTTGACCCCGCAGTGTTTACTCTCGAGCCCTGTGAAGCAGCTCTGCACTCCCAACCATGTGGCTCTCATCAGATACGTTAAACATCCGATCGCTCATCACCGCGGGGACACTGTCTGCGTCAAGCGTGTAAAAACAGGATTTGGATGCCAGAACCATCATATCATAGGACTTAGGTATTGGACACTTGGGACTGCGGCACATTTGATACTATATTTATCCGTGAGCTCAGATAAAACCAACGCCATCTCAAATAAACAGCGGCAGGATGCTGCATGGACCACAGAAAAGCTCTTAGAATTGAATTAGAAATGGAGTGAATTATTTATTTATTTTACAATAGCAGCCGAGCTCAATTCAGAAGAGAATCCGCAGCTTACTGACCATCTGGTTTGTCTGGGTCACGGTTCAGCACGGTATACCGCGGAAGATCGATCCCTTCCTCCTGCAGGATGCGATAAACTTCTCTCCTGTTAGAAATTAAACAAGAACCAGAAACCAATAAGCTGTTGAACTTCCAAAGTTTAAACCCCCCCGACATCAAACCTTTTCAGAAAAAGAGCCCACCTGTCCTGTATGTAGTACTGCATGTTCACGTCGTTTATCAGCAGGGGGTTTCTCAGTTTGGCATAGCTCACTGCCTTATCCAGCGGGAATCCTGGCGTACACAAGAGGCAAAAGGGTTAAAACACAAAAGTCAGAGCGGGGCTGCAAACAGGTGCTGCTGTACGGGTGCTGCTGTACGGGTGCTGTATGTACGGGTGCTGTATGTACGGGTGCTGTATGTACGGGTGCTGTATGTACGGGTGCTGTATGTACGGGTGCTACATGTACGGGTGCTGCTGTACGGGTGCTGCTGTACGGGTGCTGTATGTACGGGTGCTGTTGTACGGGTGCTGCTGTACGGGTGCTGCTGTATGTACGGGTGCCGTATGTACGGGTGCTGCTGTACGGGTGCCGTATGTACGGGTGCCGTATGTACGGGTGCCGTATGTACGGGTGCTGCTGTACGGGTGCTGCTGTACGGGTGCCGTATGTACGGGTGCCGTATGTACGGGTGCCGTATGTACGGGTGCTGCTGTACGGGTGCTGCTGTACGGGTGCTGCTGTACGGGTGCTGCTGTACGGGTGCTGCTGTACGGGTGCCGTATGTACGGGTGCCGTATGTACGGGTGCCGTATGTACGGGTGCCGTATGTACGGGTGCCGTATGTACGGGTGCCGTATGTACGGGTGCTGCTGTACGGGTGCTGCTGTACGGGTGCTGTATGTACGGGTGCTGCTGTACGGGTGCTGTATGTACGGGTGCTGCTGTACGGGTGCTGTTGTACGGGTGCTGCTGTACGGGTGCTGTATGTACGGGTGCTGCTGTACGGGTGCTGTATGTACGGGTGCTGCTGTACGGGTGCTGCTGTACGGGTGCTGTATGTACGGGTGCTGTTGTACGGGTGCTGCTGTACGGGTGCTGTATGTACGGGTGCTGTTGTACGGGTGCTGCTGTACGGGTGCTGTATGTACGGGTGCTGTATGTACGGGTGCTGCTGTACGGGTGCTGTATGTACGGGTGCTGTATGTACGGGTGCCGTATGTACGGGTGCCTTATGTACGGGTGCTGCTGTACGGGTGCTGCTGTACGGGTGCTGTTGTACGGGTGCTGTATGTACGGGTGCTGTATGTACGGGTGCTGCTGTACGGGTGCTGTATGTACGGGTGCTGTATGTACGGGTGCCGTATGTACGGGTGCCGTATGTACGGGTGCCGTATGTACGGGTGCTGCTGTACGGGTGCCGTATGTACGGGTGCCGCTGTACGGGTGCCGCTGTATGTACGGGTGCTGCTGTACGGGTGCCTTATGTACGGGTGCCTTATGTACGGGTGCCTTATGTACGGGTGCCTTATGTACGGGTGCCTTATGTACGGGTGCCTTATGTACGGGTGCTGCTGTACGGGTGCTGCTGTACGGGTGCTGTATGTACGGGTGCTGCTGTACGGGTGCTGTATGTACGGGTGCTGCTGTATGTACGGGTGCTGTATGTACGGGTGCCGCTGTACGGGTGCTGTATGTACGGGTGCCGCTGTACGGGTGCTGCTGTACGGGTGCCGCTGTACGGGTGCTGTATGTACGGGTGCTGCTGTACGGGTGCTGTATGTACGGGTGCTGTATGTACGGGTGCTGCTGTACGGGTGCTGCTGTACGGGTGCCGCTGTACGGGTGCTGTATGTACGGGTGCCGCTGTACGGGTGCTGTATGTACGGGTGCTGCTGTACGGGTGCTGCTTGTACGGGTGCTGCTTGTACGGGTGCTGCTGTATGTACGGGTGCTGCTTGTACGGGTGCTGTATGTACGGGTGCTGCTGTATGTACGGGTGCTGTATGTACGGGTGCTGCTGTACGGGTGCTGCTTGTACGGGTGCTGTATGTACGGGTGCTGCTGTACGGGTGCCGCTGTACGGGTGCTGTATGTACGGGTGCTGCTGTACGGGTGCTGCTGTATGTACGGGTGCTGTATGTACGGGTGCTGCTGTACGGGTGCTGCTTGTACGGGTGCTGCATGTACGGGTGCTGTATGTACGGGTGCTGCTGTACGGGTGCTGCTTGTACGGGTGCTGTATGTACGGGTGCTGCTGTACGGGTGCCGCTGTACGGGTGCTGTATGTACGGGTGCTGCTGTACGGGTGCCGCTGTACGGGTGCTGTATGTACGGGTGCTGCTGTACGGGTGCTGTATGTACGGGTGCTGTATGTACGGGTGCTGCTGTACGGGTGCCTTATGTACGGGTGCCTTATGTACGGGTGCCTGCTGTACGGGTGCCTGCTGTACGGGTGCTGCTGTACGGGTGCTGCTGTACGGGTGCCGTATGTACGGGTGCCGTATGTACGGGTGCTGCTGTACGGGTGCTGTATGTACGGGTGCCGTATGTACGGGTGCCGTATGTACGGGTGCTGCTGTACGGGTGCTGCTGTACGGGTGCTGCTGTACGGGTGCTGTACCCTTGGAGTGGAAGGAGATGAGGCAGTCACACAGGGGCCACTTGTCCACGGGCTCGTTGAGGATAACATCCTCTGGAAAGATGACCACAGTGATGTACTCAAACCTGCACAGCCTCTCCAGGATCTGGGTCATTGGCTTGGACTTGGACTTCTTCATCATGCAACAGATCCCCACCACGATCTGTTGCTCCGGAGGCTGAGTGACGGGGAGAAAGAGGACGGCAACATTTCAATGATGCGCCCACAGGCCTCGAAAGGTATCAGATTAGTTGGACAAAGTCCCAAGAAAAGTCACACATGGGTAAAAATCTCTGAAAAACTAGTATCCTGTAACTGAGATTACTTACTATCATTTTTACAGCTGATAAAACCACGATTAATCTATTTTAGCTCTACACTGTCCGTCACTCCAGCTTCTAACCCAGGAACAATGTCTGGGTTGAAATGCACTTCACAACAACAGAGCTTCTATCAGTTTTGCCCTGTTTTGTTTGTCCTTACCTTGATTTAAACCAAGAAATAAGACTCTGATAAGAGTGAAAACAACCCTTTCTTCTTATTAAATCTACAGGAAAACAACTTTTAGCTTCAAAGTGTTTTCACAGCTGAACAGGAAATAGCAAAGCTGTGACATTTAGACATCTGTGTTCTGTATCCAACAGCAACAACACAGTGAATAATAAGCACAGCATGTCTCTTCTGCCGTGCATCCAATGCAAAATGTGACGGGAGAATTATCTTATATGACCTGCTAGACGAAAGCATCTAAGAGTCTCTCACCGAGTCTGTGTCTTCGTCGTCCTCATAGAGCTCCATGTCTGTCCTTATGCTACCTTCCAGGACCTCGCTCTCATCGTCCTCGTAGCCCACGAAGAATCTGGGAGCGCCACACCGGCTCTCGCCCGGGCTGTTGGGCTCTGACATCACAATCCCCCACGGCAGCGCTTAGTGTCCCGCCGCGCCATCGTACACCAACACGCCGCTGGAGCGGGCCGCTGATGGGAGGGCACGAGGCCTGGGAAGAGGCAGGAGTCCGCTCTGCTTTGGCTGCGCAGCGGAGCTGGGGTGAGTGAGGCAGAGCGGCAGGACGAGACCCAACCACGGACGCCCAAACATCAAATGATATGAGGAAAGTTGCTTCTCCTGCGATGACGTTACTCTAGATTCTCATTCTTCGTTCAGCAAATTCACATCTTATACGACTGGCTCGGATCTTCAGCAACACGGGCAAGCTCAAGCTATCTGATGACAGTCCTTTCCTCCATTTGTGTGCAGCACTGACAGCCCTGCAGGAACACAAAATCCAATAAACATCATCTAATCAATTATACAAAACAGTGTCAAGTGATGTTAGCTTGCAAGGCAAGTTTATTTGTACAGCACAATTCAACTACAAGGCGATTCAAAGTGCATTACAGAGACATTAAAACAGTAGAAATAAAAAGCATGATCTAAATTTTAAACAAAAAAAGAAAGAAATAAGAACAATAGATAAAATCAGTAGTCAAAATGTGATTACGTTTTGAAACTCAAGCTTCAGATTTGGAGCTTTATTCATGGCTGCAACAAACACACACACACACAATCCATGTTTTTTTACTTGTTAAAATTGTTGTTTAATTCTTGACATTTGCTCACATTTGCTTGCTGTGACCTCAGTTGTTTAAAAACTTACATGTTAGTTTGCTTCAGGGGTATAAATCCAAACAAAGTGAAACCTTTAGGAATCATTTTTACACCAACAGCTCATCAGAACAGATCAACGAAACTACGACATTTTTATTTGGTCTTTAGACTAAAGAACAACTGCAAATATCATCCAAAGTTAGGAAGAAATCGGGCCTCGGCCCTGAACCGCTTTCCCACAACCACCAAACATCAGCGGGTCATAGAAACAGGGCGGTCAGCTGGCCACAGCACGCTGTTGACAGACCACAGCTGATCACCACCCTCTGGCACACTGCAAGACACTCCTCTGAGCAATGAAACCCTTCAGCATAAGACTCAAACAGTCAAGGGTCTGAGCCGACTATTTACAGCAGAAAACATTGTTATTAGTGGAAGCGGCCCAGAGGGACTTCAACTGAGATGATAAACAGACACAACTGTCCAAACACTTCTGGACCTCCGTCTCCCTTAAGGACCCACGTGACCTGAAAACTCAGTACAATTACATAATGTGTCCATGTGTGAAACACTTCTAGAGCAAGAAGTAACTGAATTAAAAATCTGACATCAGTCAGCAACTAACAGTTACTTCTTTATTGGAAGTTTCCTTTAGGGATAAGAGCCAGAAATGTGGTATTCTGCGTCTTAAAGATGCGTGTCCACACACATGACAACTAACAGGACTTTACAGACAGCTTTTCATGGCTGCAGCAACGGCAAATAATCACGTGTTTACCAATAAAATGTCATCTTTCCTTTTAAACTTAGTTTCTATTAAAGTCACCAAATGGAGACATTTTTAAATCCAGGTTAAAAACATTTCTTTTCTCATGTGTCTATGCATGAAATCTGCACGATATCTTTGAATTTATCTGGACTGTTGCTTGTTTTTAAATTCATTTAAATGATCTTATTTGTTTCTCTTTATGTTCTTTTATGCATTTTTAATGCTTCTTACACTCCCTGCTGCAATGCTTTTATTTGATGTAAAGCACTTAAAATGTGCTATACAAATAAATTTGATTTGATTTGATTAAAACATCTGCAGATTTTGGCCCTGGAAGTCAGGTCAGAGTAGAGTAGAGTAGAGTAGAGTAAGGGTTAACTGAGGTGACGTACGCAGCAGTAAGGCATGTCATTTACTTCATACTGTTCAGGTATTTTGTTCTTATATCCGTTTCAGCACCGTGTTGGTTTTAAAATAAACGCATTCCATATCTAAGTGGTTTAGAGTTTCCGAGCTTGATTATAACTGTTAATCTCCTCTATTACACCTGCTTACTCAGGCCTGCAGCCGGGCCGCGGCTCTCACCGAGGTCACCGAGGTCACGTCCTCTATTTTTGAACAGGACTTCAGGGATTTCGGTGACCAGGGTGCAGTTAAACGTTCCAACGTTTAATGCAGTGCAGAGGGGTGAAAGCCTCCAACCCCTAGGTCAGGTTTCAAGGAGCAGTAACACAGTATTGTTTTAACTTTGATGAAAGCGGTTCTTTAGACACTACGCAGCTGTTTTTGAGAGGCTTTCTTCTAATAAACAGCTAGTAACAATAGTTTCTAGAGTCTAAAAACAAAGAAGAAAAGAAAAGCAGAAAGACATATCCCTTCCAAACCGTCTTTTCTTGCAGAGACTGGACTGTTGTTGGAAAATAATAGGCTAATATCTTTTAGGTTGTGCAAACTCTGAGAAAACTAACACCTTCAAATGAGTGACAAGCCGACAATCTGAACGTCTCTGTATACAGAAACAAGATATATCACATTGGTAATTCATTCAAGGCAAAACTGAGCCGTTGCTGCGTCCGTCTCCTGATCAAAACATGTTTTAGGTTTTAGTCTTTGCCAAGTAAAGTTGTGGATTGAATATTTCTGGTGCAAAACACATTCGTGCTCAAGGTGTCACTTTAAACTAAAGGAAATAATGCGAATATTTTCATTTTAACATTCTGATTTGCAGCACCACCCAAAACTTGTGAAGTTTAATGTCATACGAGTACAAAAAAAAACAAAAAAGCAGGGAAACTCTTAATTAGGAAATTGTAACAAGCTTGCTGTAGAGACAGAGAATTAGACCTCCATTGCTGTTATAGCTAATTAGTTAATGAAATTAAATGTTCATGAAATTGTGAAAAGGAAATAAAACAGTGGCTTTTCCATCTCCAACGGGAAACTTTTAATAATAATAATAACCAGGAGCATTTCTAAATTTCTAACAGTAATTATCTTCATTTAAATAAATGCACACTTTATTGTGGGTGGTCTACGAAAAACCACAACCGGTTCTGACATCTTGAACAAATTCCATAATTTTTCAGAAAGAAAAACATGTTTTAGCTCGTCCCATCTGATCAGTCAGTTGGAAGGGGCCTGACAGGTTTACCAGGAACAATTCAGGTGACGGTGAGGGGTGTAAAAACTAAATATATGTACATATGAACAAGGGATGCTCCGTGTTAACCAAATCCCAAAGTCTATAGTGAATATTTCATCATGATAACAACTTAATTTACGTTTTACACGAAGAAGTAAATGTGCTGAAGCGTGAAACCGGGATAAAAAAAATAAATAAAACACAATTTGATGACGAGATTTGCGACTGAGCACAAACTGTACGAGATAGCTGATTTTATTAGCATCGTTCTGTGCCAGGGAAGTTGGAGTTAGACGCCGTTATTTTTGGGAAATTTCATATTTAGCCACTGTTAGCATTAAGCTAGCTACCCGGTGGGTTTGCAGTGTAAACAAGTCACGCGAGGCCATTTTGTATGCATTTGAAGCATAAATAAAAAAAAAACTATGCTATTACCGAAGATAATGCTTAGGACCCTATGTCTGTCAATGGTTACCAATGGCAAAATATATTACTCACGGTGCAGCTTGAAGGATTTTACCGTAGCCATCGGCTTGCTTCCTTCACTCTTGACAGTTGAAACCAACCTTGTTTTTTTTCTGTTTGACGCAGGAATGATCGACTCCTTAAACGACCAATTGGAAGGGACGACCTCACCGAGAAGGCGTGTCACAAAAACTAATGAGCCAATAGGCAGCGAACAAAGTCAACAGGGGACAAACGTAATCCTAAAATAAGGGAGGAGCAGTAGCGCCCTCTAGCGCTCAGACTGTGATAGGAGGGGAGAAATATATTTTTCTAACCCTGAATAATCATTAAATATGGTGTATCCATGTATGATAAACTGCAAAATATATTACACTCTATATAATCATTTAAATTGACAACTTGTTGTATAATATTGGATTTTTTTATCACTGTGAATCCCTGTTTGATACATTAGAATTGATTTTTTTAGTTGTTTGGGATGTTTTGAGGATTAGTATTTGGAAAATGTCATTTTAGCTTACTTTAAATCTAATATTAAACATTTTCACCTCACACTAAAAAGGGCAAAGATATAAGCTGTTTTGTTAACTAATTAAATAAAATGCAATGAGTTTTAAAAGAGGTTTTCTGGGGGGGGTTGTGTGTAAATTGACTGTTTTCAATCAAATGTCACATGGAAGAGTAGAAAGACTTGAACGGTCCATCTTCCATTTTCAATGTGACTAATAAATACAACATATTCTGTTTCCATTCAACATAGTTAGATATTTGGTATGTGACCACAAAAAAAGTCCATCTAACATCAAAACTCAGTCAAATCAGCTTATCTTTACAAAAATTATGAAAGCATGAATGTCTGTCAGTGTAATGTTTAAGCATTTAAACTAATCATTATCACGTGATCTTTGGAATATTAAAATACCTGTGGAATATGATGTCATTTTACACTTTTTCAAATGTAATTCTGGCTGTTTTTGTAATCTAATTTTTCAGAATAAAACCTTATTGTACTGTATGAGCTCTACCTATAACCTGATTTGACTTGCAGGGACGATACATTAGAAAGTGCTACTATAGGTTGTATTTAAAGGTATATGTTACTGCTTCAATCGGAGCATTTACTATTTTAACCCTTGTATGGTCTTCACTTTTGGGATCCCCTGGTGTCCCTCGGGTTAAATTGACCCGGGAAATATTTGGGGCTATAAAAACAATTTTAACAAAAAAAATTTACTTCATAAACCATCAACATATATTGTCTTTATCTCAATTTCAAACAACTGAGATAATATATATGTTTAATGAATACAATCAGTCTCTACTAGAACACAATTAACAATGGAAGCGTGACGACTCTTTTTGTCATAAGGTTATAATTAGGGCTGGGCGAGTTAACTCGTTATTATCGCGTTAACGCATTAATTATTTAACGCCGACAAATATTTTATTGCGCATTAACGCAGGTTTTATTATTATTTATTTTATTATTGTAAAGTCTGTTGCTCACAGGCTTTTATTTTGTAAAAGTCTGCTGCTGTCTGCTGTGGAACCGGAAAAGAAAGTAATCGGCGGATCCACCAAACATGGAGAAGGGTACGGAACTTTTACTCGGCCATTTTCATGTTAAAGTTCTTCCAGACGGCGGAGTCGACAGAACCAAAGTCATCTGTAAACACTGCCAAGTTGAATTGTCTTCTCAGCGTAGTAGTTCCAGTCTAAAATATCACTTAAAGGCAAAACACACAACTGATAGCAGCAAGTCATTCAAGGAAACAGACAGTGGAGCGAGGCTTCTACATAAAAACTACAGAAAGATGCTGATGTTAAAAGTGTGTTTGCACAACAAATGTTATGGCACTTTCATTCATATGGCAGCACATTTAAAATAAAACTAAATGCTAAAAGCTATGCACTACTTTTGGATTCATTTTGGGATTTTGTGAAGAAATGCTATTAATCGTGATTAATCAGGGAAATCATGTGATTAATTAGATTAAACAATTTAATCGTTGCCCAGCCCTATAAACAACATCACAAAAATCAGTAATTAAGCAATGAATCGAGATATAAATTACAATAAATCAAAAGAATAAATTGCATTAGCAACTCTTAACAAAAAAAAGAAAAGGTATGGAAACAATCCCATAAAGTACCAATAATCTTTTAATTTCCTTTAATAAACGGGTCGGGAGGGAGAGCTGTTTGTCAGGTTATATTTATTTACATTTGATGGGAAACTGTGCTCCAATGGTACAACAGAGTGAGATATGAAGCAGCTTAGACTGTCAAATCAAAATCAAATCAAATCAAATTTATTTGTACAGCACATTTCATGTACAAACAATTCAAAGTGCTTCACATAAAATAAAATCATTGCAGCAGGGAGTGGAAGAAGCATTAAAAATACATAAAAGAATATAAAGAGAAACAAATAAAATCATTTAAATGAATTTAAAAACAAGCAACAGTCCAGATGAGTTCAAAGATATCGTGCAGATTTCATGCATAGACACATGAGAACAGAAATGTTTTTAACCTGGATTTAAAAATGTCTCCATTTGGTGAAAGTTTAATCTCCACTGGCAGTTTGTTCCACTTGTTTGCAGCATAACAGCTAAATGCTGCTTCTCCATGTTTAGTCTGGACTCTGGACTGGACCAGCTGACCTGAGTCCTTGGATCTAAGAGCTCTGCTGGCTTTATATTCTCTGAACAGATCACAGATGTAAACCATCAGCAGGCTTTTAAAATCTATTCTGTGACTGACTGGAAGCCAGAGGAAAGATTTTAAAGCTGCTGTGATGTGTTCAGATCTCTTAGTCTATGGAGTAAAATAGCTGTCAAAAATGTTCGTGTGCATAAACTAGAAATGCATGCATAAATGAGTCCAAAAGTTTTGACATCAAGAATTACGAGTTACGCATGCAAGTTCTCTTTTTTTTTTTTTTTTTAAACTTCATTAGTAATTCAACAAAATAACAGTTTACAAATGTGAGCATAACGCCAAAAGGAAGATAGCCAGGGGGAGCATAGAATAATAATAATAAGAAGAAGATGACCTTCATGATGCACTTACAAAAAGAAAGCTAATGAACACAAAGACATGTGGGCCAAGGAATCTCTTGTAGAAAAAAAATAAAATTTAAAAAAATAAATTAAAAAAATGAGGAATTATGACAACAGTTCGTATGACAACAAGTGATGACGTATTTTTGACAGTAAAGTCACGGCAGAGAACTTGCATGCATATTAAAAAAGCAAAAACAACTATATGGGCCTGTTCCCAACTTGGAATTTTGGACGAACTGTTGTCATAATTCCTAATTTTTTTTATTTTTTATTTTATTTTTATTTATTTTTTTTGTTACAAGAGATTCCTTGGCCCACATGTCTTTGTGTTCATTAACTTTCTTTTTGTAAGTGCATCATGAAGGTCATCTTCTTCTTTTTATTATTATTCTATGCTCCCCCTGGCTATCTTCTTTTTGGCGTTATGCTCACATTTGTAAACTGTTATTTTGTTGAATTACTAATAAAGTTAAAAAAAAAAAAAAAGAGAGAACTTGCATGCGTAGCTCGTAACTCGTAATTCTTGATATCAAAACTTTTGGACTCATTTATGCATGCATTTCTAGTTTATGCACACAAACATTTTGACAGCTATTTTACTCCATATTAGTCCGGGTTAAAACTCCAGCAGCAGCGTTCTGGATGAGCTGCAGATGTTTGATGCTCTTTTTGGGAAGTCCAGTTATAGGGGAACTGCGGTATTTTCAACATTAAGCCTCTTTTCTGAGTCGTCTGCAATGTTTTAGAACCCCCCTCACCGCTTTTTTGATGTTTACTGCTGTCTCCGGTATTTGCCTAATTTTGATTCTTCTCAACCTGCTTCAGAACGGCAAGTCATGTGCATGTACAAAAAGGTCCGTAAAAGCACAATAAACGTCCGTTTTCAAAATAATCAACTCACCGGAGTGGTTACTGGTGTGCACTGGTAATCCATATCAAATTTCGTTGCGAAAAGTTGCTTCTGTCGTGTTTTATTTGACATTTTTTTACTGGATGTTCGTTGATATTACTCCGCCACCGCTAAGAAAATAGTGCGAGCATGAACGAGCTGCCAAATAAAACACGACAGAAGCAACTTTTCGCTACGAAATTTGATATGGATTACCAGTGCACACCAGTAACCACTCCGGTGAGTTGATTATTTTGAAAACGGACGTTTATTGTGCTTTTACGGACCTTTTTGGACATGCGCATGACTTGCGGTTCTGAAGCAAGTTGAGAAGAATCAAAATTAGGCAAATACCAGAGACAGCAGGAAACATCAAAAAAGCGGTGAGGGGGGTTCTAAAACATTGCAGACGACTCAGAAAAGAGGCTTAATGTTGAAAATACCGCAGTTCCCCTTTAAAAGAGTGTTACAGTAATCGAGTCGAGTTGTTCTGGAGTGAATGTTTGAGTTATTTTGAAAATATTGCTGGAAATGAGATGGAAGTGTGTGTCCCTGATACCGGACTTTGAATACAAAAATACATGTTTCCATGTATCAAACAAAAGTTAGTTACGTTTTCAAACAGACAATATTTGTTCGAATGGGTCCCCCCCCCTTTTGCCTACAGAGGAGCTTTGTTGGCCCACTGCTCACCGAGCTGTTTATATAATGCTCCTTTCACTGCTACTATAACAGCCCTCTGCAGCCGCCCCACTTGGCCTGCACGCAGGTATGTAACCGACCAGTTGGCACGGTGCTCTAACCGGCTGTGGTCTGCACAGGGGGCTCGGACACGCTGATGTCAGCGTTGCTCCGACAGTTTGGCAGTTTGCTCTGCAGACTCTCTGTCAAAGGAGGGCAGGGTCGGCTTGTAGGAAATGCTGACTTTCGAAAAGGAAGAAGCGAGGCGGGGCAAATTGAAATGATCTTGGAAATGCACCTGCAGCAGCCGTTGTAATGAAAACTGTTATTTCTGCTCCCGTTCCTCACGTCCAATCAACTTCACACGTGACTCTGCAGCAGTAAAAGTACCGTTACTTCAGAATAATATGACTCAAGTAAAAGTAAAAAGTAGTCATCCAAATAATTACTTGAGTAAAAATAAAAAAGTGCTTATCGGCATTAAATAGTTAACAAGTTAACGTGATAATAACGAGTTAACTCGCCCAGCCCTAAATTTAAGTCAAACAGAATGTCAGCATAATTATGGGGTATAATGTATATTTTTATTTATGTTTGCTTCAAAGTAATTAAATATACTATATATATATTTATTGTTTTTTTGTTTGTTTTTATTCTCTCTTATTAATCCATTTGTTGTTTTATTCTGATAAGATCCATGTAATTTCGTTTACTTATTCTAATGGTTTGGTTCTCAGACTGGAGATTAAACTTTCACCAAATGGAGACATTTTTAAATCCAGGTTAAAAACATTTCTGTTCTCATGTGTCTATGCATGAAATCTGCATGATATCTTTGAACTTATCTGGACTGTTTGCTCGTTTTTAAATTCATTTAAATGATTTTAATTGTTTCTCTTTATATTCTTTTTGTCACACCCAGAGAATGGAGGACGCAGAGGTTTTAAGTCCAAGGCTTTTATTTGGAGGGCAGCAGATCAACCAGTTCCTCGTAAGAGAAGCTAAATGGGCTATGAAATATTAATCTAGGAATATACTTTCCAAAGGTGGAGAAGTATATCTATATAAAAATTATCCAAACTCAAAATCACTCCACTAGCGGAGGAGAAAACAAAAGACCATGAAACTTTACTTATTAACTAAATGTCACTCCTACTGAGGAGGAAAAGAAAAGCCTCTCCTAAAAATCGGAGGAAATAAGCTGTAAACGTTTAACAAACAAAAAGGCCACTCCACCCAGGAGGGAAAACAAAAAGACTATAAACAAAATAAACACTGTATTTCTTACAGGATCTATATTATCAAAACTTACTCTGGGAAAAAACAAAGTCACTCTCACGAGGATAATTACCACTGGGAACCAGGAAACACGGGAACTCGGAAACGGGCTTGGCAAACCGCTAGGCTGATGCACTATACAGAGACAGAAACAACACACTGGCACAAGACAGGGGGAGACGCAGACTCTTAAGCACACAGGGGTAATGGGGAACAGGTGGAATCATTCATACCACAATCAGACTGGAACACGAGAGGAAGAGCAAGTGACCTGGAACGAGAGGGGAGTTAGTCTTTCAAAATAAAACAGGAAATGACGAAACAATACATGAAACGAGACAAAAACCCAACTTAACCTCACCACGGTGTGACACTTTTATGTATTTTTAATGCTTCTTGCACTCCCTGCTGCAATGCTTTTATTTTATGTGAAGCACATTGAACTGTTTTGTACATGAAATGTGCTACAAATAAATTTGATTGGATTTGATTTGATTTGATAAGCACTGATTCATTGCAGCTTAGCATTTATCAATCAATCAATCAATCAAACTTTATTTATAAAGCCCTTTACAATTAGCCTGGGTGCCAGCCGAACTTAGCCCCGCCCATAAAAGTTTTGGTCGGGAAGTTCGGTCTGGCTCTGCTCAGTTGGGAAATCATTATGCCCGACCAAGAATCGGTCGACCCAATCAGATTGCCAGGGCGGGCTTTATACGATGATGGACAAATGATCAACAGGGACATTATCGAGTACGTCACTAAAGAGCGCTTGGTTTGAATTCGTTTGAAACAAACATGGCTGCCGCTGGAGAGCTAGGGTGTGTAGATTCTGCCATCGAGTCTGTTCTACAGGATCTCCACATTGCATTCGTGGTGGCTAAGGGGCAAGTGCTAACCCTTCCACGTAAAACAACAACTTGCACACTGCAGAAACGTCACACCACTTTATAAACCATCCGACAATAAAGTCACAAGCCTTACCATCAAAACCATATGCATGGTTCTCACATTACTGGCATGGGGACGTTACAAAACAACTTTATAAACAGCATGTAACTCACCGGCTGGTTGTATGCTCGCGCATGTGAAAGCCCAAAAGAGTCGATGGACGATAATCCCATATACAAAACAATTATATTCTCTAGAAAAACTGCGTTCAAGTATTTAAAACATTACAACAATATTACTGGGCATGTATTGTTGTAATGTTTTAAATACTTGAACGCAGTTTTTCTAGAGAAAATAATTGTTTTGTATATGGGATTATCGTCCATCACATGACACGCTGTGCGAACAGCGCGATCTCCACACAGGGAGCGCAGATTTGCACCTCTCTGTGTCCTACTATCAGTATTTGACAACCTCTAGCAATGGAAACGCGCTTCAAATGCCCCGGAGTTCCCCTTTAATCTACGTCACATACTACGTTGCTCTGATTGGTCGTAGGTCTATCAAATTGAGCGAAGAGGCATTTTTTCTCCTGGTTCGGTTGAAACACGCCCCATACCCAAATCTCTATTGAGCGGTATCAGACTCACATTCTGACTAGAATCGTGAGTATGACGTAGTCAGGCTACTTTACAATAGCCAACTGGTACTCAAAGTGCTTTACAACAGGACAAAAACAACAAAACATAAAACAAAACATAAAACACGATTCAGAAATGGTAAAAGTGATAAAAGTGCTGCAGGGCATTAAAAGCCTTCCACAAGTGCTTTGAATTGAATAAAATTTGTATAAAATTAAGATAATTAAAAAAGAGTGTATGGAATGGATGCATAGTGGCCCTAATCAGCGTTCGAACACCAGTCTAAAAAGGTAAAAAGGTCTTAAGCTTCGATTTAAAAAGGCCGAGATCAGTGATGGTGCGGATGTCAGGGGGCAGTTTGTTCCACAGTCTAGGAGCATTTATTATCTACTGTATATATTTCTTGTGATATACTCTTGTTGTAATGTTTTATCAAAGTGCAAATAAACCTGAAGTTGCATCTGCGAGACTGAACAGAGTAAAAAAATCTGGCAGTTTTTTGTCTAATTTCCAGTCAAATGCATCTAAATGATCCTTGTAGTCTCCTTCATTACTTCCAGCTTCTGTCACAAAGACCCTCTCTGTGAGGAAGAAGCCCCGTCCGCCCACCGCCCTCATATGGCTTCCATTTGCCAAAGTCAAGGGTGTTACCCTCTCTGTGACTCTCAGCGGCAGGTCACGCCGGGAGAAGGGGTCTCATTATGGAAACAGCCCTCGTCTTTACCGCTGGATTCCAGGCGGCTGCTGCTGGTTGCTTTAGCTTCTGGGCCCCTCCAGGAGATGATGGCTGTCCAGTGTTTGCCAGTAAAGCAGCCAGCTTCTCCCACCTCTGACTGCTCGTTCGGCCCACAAGTTGCTCTTTATGCTGCTTGTAAATGTGAAACGAGGCCTTGCGATGTCTAAAGACAACATGTTGAAACCGAGAAATTTGTTCTTTGAAGAATGCATCCTTGTAATGAATTGGGTTGATCGGCAAAAGACGAACAAAACGATTCAAGGGAGGTTCAAATGTTCAAATGTGGTTTATTGGGTTCAGAATCGTGCAAAATATTTGGGGATTTCATCATCATATGGTACAAAATATCACGAAAGGTGCAGTGTGCAACAGAAAGAAAAAGCATGTTTACATGACAGCAGAATAAAACTAATTATAGTGACAGTTCGACCGAATCTGGACAAATTTATCACTAAAATTAGAGGCGACGTAGACAGAGAAACTTCTGAAATTTCAATTCAATTCAATTCATTTTTAATTATATAGCGCCAAATACAACAAATGTCATCTCAAGGCACTTAGATAATAAAGTCCAATTCAAGCCAATTGGAATTCAATTAATTAATAATAATCATAATTCATAAAATAATCCAATTCGTTCATATAGAGCCAATTCAAAAACAATTTCCTAGCTAAGAAAACCAACAGATTGCACTGAAAACTTTTTGTTTTTCGGTCCAATCTCCCGGCCTGAGCGTGCCTGAGGCGACTGTGGAGAGAAATGACTCCCTTTTAACAGGAAGAAACCTCTGGCAGAACCAGAACCAGGAAGGGTGGCCATCCGCCTCCACCAGCTGGGGTTTGAGAAGAGAGAAAAGAGGGAAAACCCACTGTAACACCATTCAAAGGATATCTGTTGGAACAGGGAAACACGAGTTAATGACCACAATAATATCACATATACATTAAGAGAGTAAAGTGAGGAAAGGTGTGACAGATGAGGCCCCCCAGCAGCCTGGGCCTATAGCAGCTTAACTATGGGATGTTTCAGGATCACCTGAGCCATCCCTAACTATAAGCTTTATCAAAAAGGAAAGTTTTAAGTCTTAAAAGTGGAAAGGGTGTCTGCTTCCCGGACATTTACTGGCAGCTTATTCCACAAGAGAGGGGCCTGATAACTGAAGGCTCTGCCTCCCATTCTACTTTTAGAAACTCTGGGAACCTCAAGTAAACCTGCAGTTTGGGAACGAAGTGCTCTGTTAGGAAAATATCCTACAATGAGATCTTTAAGATATGATGGAGCTCGGTCATTAAGAGCTTTATATGTTAGGAGAAGAACCTTAAATTCTATTCTGAATTTAACAGGGAGCCAATGAAGAGAAGCTAAAACTGGAGAAATATGATCTCTCCTGTTAGTTCTCATCAAAACTCTGGCTGGAGCATTTTGGATCAACTGAAGGCTTTTCAGAGAATATGTGGGACAGCCCATAAATAAAGAAATATGAGTCAAATTCCAAATGAGCACCAAGAAGCTATTTGCTTATGCAGAATTTGAAGTAAGACTCATAGAAATAAAAGAAAGATCTTTGCTTTTTGTCTTCCTAAAATAACTTGATATTTCTCATGATAAATGCAACATGATGACACAGTTTTTCAGATACCCATCGTTTTTTTTTTTAAGAAACTCCGTGAACGACGGTGGATTAAAGTCATCCCAACACGTGTAAACATGTCCTGTAAGAACAAGCGAAGGGAATGTGGTTTCCTTTTTCAAAGAGCACGTCTCTGCACACCCGAGCAGTTTTTTTACGGCTCTGCTCACGGCGAGATCTTCTGTTCCAGAAGGGAAGTAGACGAGTATGAACTCACGTATATTCAAGCTTTGCTGGGAAAACTGTAGCTTTGCATCATCCTCAGCTGAAAGAGTGCACAGGGATAATAACACTGGGCTTATATTTACTCATGTAGCAGCGATATTAAAGATGTGACACCTTGTTCTGCTCTGAGCATCATTCAGCAGCCACTATAGTGTATTCACTTCGTATTGTATTCATTCCATTTATTTCTTACTACCTCACAGTGTAATTCATTGTACTTATTCCATTCTACCTTTTCATTCTACATTTGTATTTATTCACTACTACACTTTACATATGCACATACTCTGCACTTTAACTGCTTTTTACACTTCTGGTTAGATGCTAAACTGCATTTCGTTGTCTCAGTACCTGTACTCTGTGCAATGACAATAAAGTTGAATCTAATCTAATCTAATCTAATCTAATCTAATATTTTCCCGGCTTCTTCATAAACCGTCTGTATATAACAACTCATTTGTGATTAAAACAATGTTTTAAGGAAAAGTTAACAGCCAAATAGCAAATGATCCAGCTGACACTTAATAACAGAAGTAAGTAAATTCCTTTCAAAGCAGCTTATGATGCAGTTATGAATGGTTTTCATGTTTAAACATGAGAGATCAAAGCAGAATATCTATACACACTACAGCTCCGTGGAAAAGTCTTTGGCAACCCCTAATTTTTATATATATATATATTGCCAGGAAAAATTGAAAGAAGAAGAGCAGTCACCCACCAATCGGAAGGTCGTGGTTCAACTCTGGCTTCCGGGCCACATGTCGAAGCGTCCTTGTCCTTTCCTACTCATTCACACACCGATAGATGAGTAGAAAACACTTAGTTATGAATAAGCTAAGACGTGTTGCGTGAGTCTGAGTGAACGGGTGAATGTGGCATGTAGTGTTAAACCGCTTTGAGGGGTCAGTTAGGCTAGAAAAGTGCAAGTACAGTCCATTTACCTTTATTAAAAAAATTGTGGTTTGCTTTAAAAACCTCCTTTTTCTGGATTATTAAGTAACAAGTTCCCACGCAAAAGAAGCAAAATGTGCTGCAGACAGAAAATAAACCTCAACTGGGTCTAATGATATAAGATTAAATGTTAAATATGTTTAAGGAGAAGTTCAGTTTTTTTAAACCTGGACCTTATTTCTGGCATAAAATACGTTCATCTACTCACCGATAACAGTTTGGTGAAAGTCGGCGTCCTTCGGAAGATATTTAGATCACTGGAGATCGGCATAACAGTGCAATAGTACGTGTTCATTCATTCATTCATTGGTCTTAAAGTATTGGTGAAATAAAGAAAGATAATGCCTTATTTAGAGGCTGCATTGTCTCTGCCCTGTTCTCTCCCGTTATATGGATATACGCCAATCTCCAGTGATCTAAATATCTTCCGAAGGATGCCGACTTTCACCAAACTGTTATCAGTGAGTAGATGAACGTATTTTATGCCAGAAATAAGGTCCAGGTTTAGAAAAATAATAACTTCTCCTTTAAGAACCAAACATCTTTTAAGTCCTGATGATGGACACAAACTGTGACACGCAGCACGACTTTCAAAGCTAAATTTTTTTAGTAGAAATTTAGCTTGCGGCCATTTCAGGTGAGTTGGCTTTGAGTGAGGTGTATGGATTTGTTTTTGCTGGTATTGTTAGTGACTGTAGGACTGTTTAGGTGAGTTTGTCTGCTGAATCTGCTCGTGTGTCTTTTCCTGCCTCCACCTCTGGCACCCTCTATACTTTCATACCCGAACCAGGGTTTGAATCCCAATCCTACTTATCTTCTTTTCTAATCTACTCTGGTTGTTGTGGTGTGAGGAGCAGTGATGGCTGGCATTAGGGGGGTGACTCTGGAACGCCTGTGGTCATTGTCTAGCCTCCTGGAGGTATCGTGGGCCCAACTCGACGAAACACTGAAGAAAGGAGGTTCCCACCTGATGACCCCAATGACATGTTGGTCAGCACTGCTCACTGATCTATATTATAGGGAATATAGGGAATTATTCACTGAGTCTCGTCCATTTTTTCTTTAGCACAAGTTTGTTGTGTTTATCTTAAATGTGAGTCGGCACTCCGTCACAAGCCAGGAAAAGAAGACTTTTATCGTGCGTTAAGATCGTGTCTGTTTTATAGCCTGAACGTCCTCAAACCTGACCAGTTTCCTCTTAAACTCCTCAACATAATAACATTTTCTGAACTTCGTAACACAACCAAAATTAATCTGAAAGTATTGAGCGACTGAAAACGAAAAGGGAGTTTAGATAAGACGAACTGATCTCCTCATTGCCCCTCCAACCTCCACCTGACAGTTTCACTTCAATCATTCTGAGAGACTGTGCTTCTTTTGGCAGTTTCTTCAAGCAGGAAGGTTTGAGTGTTTTGAACCTTGTGCTGGTGTCACCAACAGAAACATTCACCAGAATAAGTCACAGTTTATTTCAGATCTGATTCTAAATGCACTTTTGATTTCAGTTCTGGTGTCTTCTTAGCCTGGCTGACGCGTCCACATCTGGATGAGATGGTGGTCTGGGAACTAGGTGTGCATTTTCTCGTATTTGAGGCGTGGTTTACGAATGCCTAGAGCCGTTTATTGGGCGATACGAATGTCTATCAAATGGCGTCTGGTTCTTCCCATGCTGCTTTGCACGCGATTCATAGCCAATTGTATCACTTATACCAGATGAGGTATGTAAAGCGACAGAAATTCGACGAGGAAGAAGGCAATGAAATCTTTCAACGCCAAACGTTGCTCTTTTTTAAAGGGCGGTGGTTTCCAGGCTGACTTTGCAGTGTGAATGAAATCGCAAGCAAAGCAGCATGGGAATTCCCAGGCTAGTGTCTTCTGTCCTTGTGGAGAAAAATATTTCCACCATGTAATCTTTGCTGGAGTGTTTTTTTTCCCACTTTTCTCTCATTCTGTGAACTCAGCAACGCCTCCATCCCCTCAAAAAACACCAAAATAAACACAAAATGTTGAGCTTAACTTGTCTGTTTGTCCTGTTTGAATGTTGAATTCCTACAGGCAGCGTGTTGCGTTCAGAAGGAGGTGGATTTCTTTTCGTATTGAACCTTTTTATATGTGCATAGCAGGCAGGAAAATAAACACTCTCCTGAGAGGTGTGCAGACTTCCTGACTGCAGGAACTCAAATGGATCAAATGGATGTTGCTAGAAATCCATCACGGACGCATAAATGTGTCGATGTTTAATTTGACCGTTTGAGACCTGGGAGAGATCTATCGTTCTGTGACGAGTTCCTCTCTGACGCAGCTGTTTTCCCCCATTTTTCCATTAAATTCAGCTGAGAGGCGCAACCTCAACGGCCACAGAAACATGACTTTTACCGTTAAAGTCGTTCCATCACAGTTCTGTAAACAGGTTCGCTTTGTCGACGGCTGCATGAGGCGCAAACTTCGTCATTTCACCCGACCCCGGTTTCAGTATAAACAACCCGACCTGCAGACACTCCTCATGTCCAAATATCCTAAAAGTGGAAAAATTTAAACTGTAGAAAGTGACTGAACACATTCTGTGTTTGAAAAAAAAAAAAATCTCGCCATGGCCAGGCGCTCGATGACTGCAACTAAAGCCGTGCAATCAGTTGTTGCCTCATCATGATGACTCTTTGATGGGGTGGTTAATGAGGGGGGTCTCCTGGCACCTTCTGGTCTGCCTGGGCTGGTTCAGGTGGAGACCCTCGTTCATGGTAATATTGTGCAAATCTTGCATGCCTTCTCTGGGCCATAGAGCAGTTTGCCCCCGCTGTATTGAGACACCTGGCCTTCAGCTCAGTGCGCTCCACGACAGCACGGATGCTTTGATATGTGTATATATCTGTAGTCTAGTGCTCTGATTATGTTTGTCAGTCCAGCCAAGGCATGAAAGTTCCTCTTAATTTGTACTTGTGGGACAGCGGTGTATGGGAATTTGATGTACCATGGGTGATATACTGATGAGAGCTTTGATGACCAAGGGGAGCGCACGACTCACAGAGGACTGGGACACCCCCGATCTGTCTCCAGTCTCCCTCTGAAAGGTTCCAGTGGCCAAAAATCCAAGGGTGGTGAGGACCTGGACGTGTGGTGGAACTGGGTTTGATCGGCGTGTTTCTCTCTGGAGTTGTGGCTCTCGCGAGCTGCATATTTGCAGCAGGTATCTAAATCACGATGTCAGCCATTCATCTGTCTCCACAATGATATCTACATGGTCTCGGAACGCACGCTCTCTCCCAAGAGCCTGACGCGCTAAGGCATCCTAAAGTAGCAAGTCAGCCGCTGGTTACGCTTCCCATTGACCTTGTTATATACAGATTCAAATTAGCCTTCAATTAGTGCATAATTTAAGTAGGGCTGGGCAACGATAAAATCTAATTAATCTCATGATTTCCCTGATTAATCACGATTAATCGCATTTGTACGCAAAATCCAGCCTTTAGCATTTAGTTTTATTTTAAATGTGCTGCCATATGAATGAAAGTGCCATAACATTTGTTGTGCAAACACACTTTTAACATCAGCGTCTTTCTGTAGTTTTTATGTAGAAGCCTCGCTCCACTGTCTGTTTCTTTGAATGACTTGCTGCTATCAGTTGTGTGTTTTGCCTTTAAGTGATATTTTAGACTGGAACTACTACGCTGAGAAGACAATTCAACTTGGCAGTGTTTACAGATGACTTTGGTTCTGTCGACTCCGCCGTCTGGAAGAACTTTAAAATGAAAATGGCCGAGTAAAAGTTCCGTACCCTTCTCCATGTTTGGTGGATCCGCCGATTACTTTCTTTTCCGGTTCCACAGCAGACAGCAACAGACTTTTACAAAATAAAAGCCTGTCAGCAACAGACTTTTACAAAATAAAAACCTGTGAGCAACAGACTTTTACAAAATAAAAGCCTGTGGGCAACAGACTTTTACAATAATAAAATAAACAATAAAACATGCTTTAATGCTCGATAAAATATTTATCGGCGTTAAATAATTAATGCGTTAACGCGATTATAACGAGTTAGCTCGCCCAGCCCTAAATCAAAGTAAAGTCAAACAGAATAATGTCAGCATCATTATGGGGTATAATGTATATATTTATTTATGTTTGCTTCAAAGTAATTAAATGTACAATCCATTAGTCAAGCCAACTTGATTGGACTATTTTACATGACTCCTACGACAGGTCTGGATCATTCGTAAATTCTGTTCGTACCGGAGAGAAAACGTAAAATACGAAAAGATTGGTGAATGCGTAAATTCTCTTTAAATCACTCGTACGGACGACTTAAAGAACAAATGTGTGCGTACCAACGGTTGTTGCATGAGGCCCATTCTCCCAATACGGGAGAAGGGAGCCCAGCCAGGGCGTGAATCCAGATCTTGGCTTGGCTTACTGTACAGTATTCAGATGTAAATCCACTGAGGCCGACCCACAGAGAAGCAGTCCCACCCCTGACCTTTAAAACTTAGCATTCACCCGACTGCTGCAGCCCTGCAGCTTCTCACTGAGGGGAAAGCTGTGATTGAAATAAAACTGTGCAACATCTGCTGATAGAAGTGGAGCGTGGAGCATCATTTTGTAGACGTCAGTGAAGTGGGCTCACAAACGTTCGTGTGAACGCTCTGTAGTCGCCACTTCCTGCTCTCTGAGCCGGTTAAAAGAGAAGCTTTGTGCCCACACTGGAGAGGCTTTTTTCCCTTTTTCTGTTCGGGGGGGAAAGAAAATCAACCAGAGAAGTTTAAGTGTTTCTGGGGTGTGACGCAAAGCTTAAAGGGAGCCTGTTAGAGTCCAAGGGTGAAAGCAGGACAACAGAGCAGGGAAACATGGAGGATCTGTGGTCTAAAGCCGTCATTATTTAACTGCTTCATTTTCCTTATGAGAAGCTGGGCTCAAAAAAACAAAAAAAAAACAGCCAGTTTCTTATCTTTTTTTTTGATACTTTCTTTTTATTGTTTTTCTTTCGCAGTGTATAACATTATGCAAGGGGAAGGGGAGTGGGGGGGAAACAAATAAAAAACAAAAAAGTGAAAAAGAACATGTTGGATCACCATGTTTCTACAGTTTGATCAATTTTCGACGTCAATGTGATTATCCTTGTCCTGTCATTTTTATGTATTCAGTCCATTTCTCCCACTTCCGGCAGTATTGATCTTCTCGAGTCCTTATTTTGTAAGTCAGTTGTTCCATAATATGTATTTCGTCCATAACTTTCAACCAATCTTCCTGGGATGGTGGGTCTGTCTTGTACCATTTTCTTGTAATTGCGTTTTTACAGGCTACTAACATAATTTTCAATATGTATCTATCATCTCTCAACACAACATTTACCGTAATAACACCAAGATATAATAATGTACTAGCCTGATAAACCAGCCTAAATGGATTGGATGTCTAATTTAGTCTGGCACCGATCAATGGATACAACGGAACATTGTTGATGAGCACAACCCGTTGTCTTTCAAACCGCGTCTGTGCCTATAGGCCAACGCTCTGACCAATTAGCGCAACTGACTGTGACGTAGTAAGCGCGACAGAAAGCTTTGGTGGGAGGGGACTCTTCCAAAACTTTTTTTTTTTTTTAAACTTTATTAGTAATTCAACAAAATAACAGTTTAGCCAGGAGGAGCATAGGAATAATAATAAAAAGAAGATGACCTTCATGATGCACTTATGGACTCTTCCAAAACTGATGCCAAGCACAGATTCTATAATAGGACAGATACGCCACTCACGGTGCATTTCCGGTTTCCAATGAGGCGATTTTGGTTGCAGTTCCACCCTCTTTCCACGTGGGGCGCCCAATTTTGGAGACCAGAATGAATGGAGTCCTATGGAGCTATACGCCCTTTCGTGCCCTTATCTCAAGATATAATTTTTTCTCTAGTAATTCGAATGTTGTTTTCGAAAAAGGGTGTTTAGAAAATACCCATGGCTGAGTTTTAGATTTTTAGAGCCACTCATTTGCTTAAAAAAGGATTTGAAGTGTATATGACGTCATACATAGCGGGTCGACCAGCTGTCATTAGCACAATGCTAGCGCGTTGTGGACAACAAGAAGCCAACCAGTAAGAAATCAAAGCGATATATGTACTCGTTCAGTAGATTTTTTACTTGAAACCCATGTTGAGCTCTCAGAAACTACATTCAAATCTGAGCGCTCTTGAGGAGACTTAGGTGAAACTGACCATTTGTAGCATCTAGCTCCATTGGGCCCCATTCATTCTGGTCTCCACCGACGCTCCCAGTGGAATTCTGGTGGAACTGCAGCCAAAAAGCCGGTACAATGGGGCTTAATACAGAGTGGCAAGGCTGTTCGTTATAATGGCTGTGTGCCAAGGCTGAATCAAACGAGCACTGTTCCATTGCCGCCGCCATCTTTCTTGTTGTGCTTTCGCTTGTCTATGTTCGCTTCCACTGCCCAACGTCGCACTGCTCTGTCGTCACTCCCTCAAAACCCTCTGGCCCGCCCGCGTTGATTCAAAACACATCTCTGCGTTGTGATTGGTTTAGTTGCCATCTGCCAGATTCAGGGCAGTATTTTCAAAATGACAAGTGGATCGAGGCCAGACCCAACCGCAGGCAAAACATTTTGCCGTCCAGCAGTTGGCGCTGGTTTTCCAGGCTAATAATGTACAAGACTTGGATACAACATAACCCAAAATTCTGCACATAACCAAATGAACATCTTCCCAGAATGTTGTGATTTTAGGACAGAGCCAGAACACATTTACATCTCCACAGCTTCTCCAACATGGCTATGGTATGAAGTATGTTTATTCCTAATTTTGAGTGTTGTAAAAAATCGAATTAAATTTTTCCTGCAATGTAGTCTCCAAACACGTGATGATGTTGTTGACTGCTGTGTTTTCCAAATATGTGACCATTCATCGTCAGATATGTTCACACCTAGCTCTGTCTGCCACTCCAGTTTTACATATGTCGTTGTATTCCCCCTCGCCTCCATTATGTGCCCATAAACCAGTTTCTTGTCTTAATTCATCTGGGAGATGCTGCGTTACTTGTTGGGACTTCTGGGAAGTTTGGCAACTGTCTTTGTGAACGGTATTTCTCACTGTAGAATGATGGTTTGGTTATTTAAAATAAACCTTCTTACTATGTTACCTCTTCATCTTCAGCTCTATCCCATCAAATGAGTCAAAAAATGTTAAAGCAGACAATCTCCCTGAAAACCTATACATTACCATTATTGTAAAATTATTAAAAAGTATAAAATCGTGGACCTTGATAGCTATCAGTTGTTTTTGGATGTCTGTCTCATCTTTAAGGTTTTGAAAGGATTAGCCCCTCCACCATTACAGGATTTCATAAAGACAAAATCCTTTAGAGTCAACAGCAGAGCACAGACTAGAGGAGACTGTGATGTACAGTGGCGCAGGACTAAATTTGGCCAAATGGTGGAGTCCATCATAGGGACACAGTCTTGGAACACACTGCCAACTCATGTTAGAAACTGTGACAATTACACCACCTTTAAAAAGACCCTTAAACACACTGGAAAAAAATGCCCCTCCAAATAAAAGTTAAAAAAAAACAACAAATACAAGACGTTTTTGCTTGAAATAAGCACAAAATCTGCCAATGGAACTTGTGAAAATCGGCTTGTCAAGATTTCTTGAAATAAGATGTGATATTTGGGACTTTTGAGATAAAAGTGATCTTGAAATTAGCTTGAAAACCTCTTCAAATGTCAAAAAAGCTTGTTTCATGGGATATGTGACTCAAAACAATTTGTTTTCAAGACTTTTTCATTTAACAAGATATTCCAGATGGATTGTCTTCAAACAAGTCCCTATATCTGGCTGAAATGGTGCTTTTTAGGCAGTTGTGTCTTATATTAAGTGTAATGAGATATTTTGACTAGAAATGAGACAAATATACTTGGTAAGACTTTGATTTTTTTCCAGTGCAGTGGTTGAAAACAACCCCTCCGTCTTTTCCATTTTGTGTATGAACTTTTAACTTTGATGTGAATTACTGTTTTTTTTTGTTTTGTGGTTGTTTTGTGGTTTTTTTGTGGTTTTTTTATGTCAGATTTCTGAATGTTATATCCATTTGTCATGGTGTATTGTCTGTATGTTTTTTATGATACCTGCCTTAGGACAACAGATGAAATTTAGCAACTGTGCTAACTCTGGCATATTTACATTGATGCTCTGCTGATATGTCGATTAATGTGCATTGTCCTAATCAAATAATTAATAAATAAATAGATAAATAAATGAAAAAATTCCTAAAATGTGAAAAACACACATTAATTCTTCCCTGTTTAACCTGATTCGGTCCTTGTTTTGTGCACCAGTTGAGTTTGTAAAAATTGGCTTTGTTCTTAGACATTATAAATGAAATAGTCTCTGTACTCTGTACTTTTCCATGCAGGAATGGGAAGACAAAACAATTGGGAAAGCCTGGGAAAGCAAGGGCAGATTCACACACACACACACATTGTTTGGCTGATCCAGAGACTATGATGAAGCATGTTGAACCTACTCATGTCCAATCATACTCGGTCGAGTGTGAGTCCAACCTATGAGGCTATAAATGCAAATGATAACCGGAAATCGAGGCTCAGTCTGAGTCAGTCTTGAGCTTCCATCGAAAGAATCGATCTAACAAGTTCAAGGACAACAGAACAAATCAGACTAACTCAGTTCAAAGGGTGACAGGAATGCACCTCAGGCTCGCTACAGCACATCTTTTCCATTTACTTGCTAATTATTAGAGTTTTAATTCATTATGCCCAGTCATAATGACAC
This sequence comes from Odontesthes bonariensis, assembly GCF_027942865.1. Taxonomy (NCBI): domain Eukaryota; kingdom Metazoa; phylum Chordata; class Actinopteri; order Atheriniformes; family Atherinopsidae; genus Odontesthes; species Odontesthes bonariensis. Next base: position 42,114,801 of record NC_134506.1, read on the forward strand.
AATAACTCCCCTTCAGATTAGAATTGTACGATACGCCATTAGCAAAATTAAGTGTTTTTGAGCTTCTCTGAGAGATTTAAAAAGGAAGACGGAACAAAAATGATTGATGGAGCATTAAATATAAACAGAGTATCGGGAAATGTAAAAGGTCAGATGACATATTAAACTGTGTTGTTATTCATGGAACAAAAATAAGACAAAATGAAGAAGCAATGTGTGGAAAACTAAGTGAACCCCCGTGATCCAGCAGCTTGTAGCAGTTGTTGTCTCATTTTAGTCGAACCCAAAGAGATTAAAACTTTTTGGCAGTAGTTTTGTTTAGTCTTCTGTCACGATAACAGTTGAAGTTTGAAATCATTGTCCACAGCAACAGTAGTGGAAATGTAAACGTGAGTGTTGTAATTATTCATTTATTCAAGTAAATCTTAAAAAAACAAAAAAAAAACATTATTTACTGTTTACAAAAACAAAAAGAAAAAAAAACTAAGGGTTTATGTATCAGGACATAGAATAAAATATAGATACAAATTCATTTTAAGCTGGTCCTTACCAGGTAAATTAAGGTCCTGTGGCTGCAGAACCAGCCCAGATCATCAGCCCTCCACCACCGTGCTTGACAGCTGGTGTGAGGTGTTTGTGCTGATATGCTGTGTTTGGTTTCCTCCAAACGTGCTGCTGTGCATTATGAGCAAACATCTCCACTTTGGTCTGCTCTGTCTAAAGGACATTGTTCCAGAAGTGTTGTGGTTTGTTCAGATGCAGCTTTGCCAACCTAAGCTGTGCTGCCATGTTCTTTTTAGAGAGAAGAGGCTTTCTCCTGCAGCCCTTCCACACAAGCCATACTAAAACAAGGTATTTACTGTATTTAAACTTTTTGGTTATTTAGTTACTGATTTTACTTTTTCCCTTAAACATTTCTGAAATTCAGAGCATGCAGATTCATATAATCAAATAATGTGAAGTGGAAATTATACTATGATGCTGGTAAATCTGAAAGTGCAATATTTTTATAAATAAGGGGATTAAAGTAGAAAAGTATAGTTGAATCATGATAAATTCACTCTTAAAACAGTATTTTTTACAACTGAGGAGGTTATTTGGTTTAAGTTAACCAATAGTTTGTTTTTCAACATAAAAATGAACATTTCCAATAGAAATGAGTGGAATCCATTCATTTTAAGGCTGTGTCTTCACAATGACACACGGTGAGCTTGAAGAGTCCATTTAAATACCACTTTTTAATTAAGTTTTATTTAGATGTAATCTGAAGGTTTTCTGCACGTCTTTCACACCCCGATTAAACCATTTCGTGAAAGTTCAGAACCAGATTGACCCATATTTAAGCTATGACAACTTTCCAAAGGCGGTTTTAGTGAATAACTGAGACCATTTATCAAATATAAATCAAACCAAAGCCCCGGGAAACTTTAACCACAGGTGCAGAAATTCTATTTCCATGATAGAAGGACTTTGAGATCTGCAGCTTTGTGTAATTAATTGCTGCACACATTCATTATAATCTTCTCTGGATTGAATCTAAACACATTTAGGTCCACATGAGGCTTTATTACACAGTGTCACAGTGTAATAAAGCCGACTGAGCACACCTCTGAGGAACAGTTTGAGAGTTCGTCTGCTCTGAGCTCCGCCTTCCTCACTGTGCTTCCCTCTGAGGTCTGACAGCCAGACCTGCTTCCAGGCTCTTTCCTCTGCATCCTGAGGACTCACTGGGACTTTTAAACTCACAACCTGCCAACCTGCAGCTCAGCTGAACTCAAAAAAACACTCATCACTGGAGGAGAGTTTGACTTCTTCAGACGGGACCTGGTTTCTACAACAAGTGAGTAAAAGAAATACACGGTTTTAAGTGTTCAGTTCCTTCTTTATGTGTTTTATTGAAGGTTGATGGGTGTTTTTAGGCTTCATTTAGCTGCTTTAGAGGCTTTAAACCTTTCCATAACTTACACTTACACACTCACAGTGGCACATGTTGCATTGTAAGGTATGAAAAGTGTTGTGCCTTTCCTGAGACATCCACAGATTCATCTTATTGTTCAGTTATTATAAAAGAAAAGGATCTTAAAAGCTTATAAATAAGAAAATTAGATGTCAGATTTGTGTTAGAATCAGAAACTTGTTAAAACCATCAGTGCCTCAGCCTGAAAAGAGAGGAAAAAGCAAATGGGTACGGAAATGGAAGTTAAAGACAAAGCATCCGTTCTCTTTCTATACCGGCTTAATTCAATTCAGGCTCCCTGGATCCCATCCCAGCTACCACTGGGCACCCAGCGCCCTGGACGGGTCGCCTGTCCATCGCAGGGTCAACATAGAGACAAACCGCACAAACAACCATGAACGCTCGCTCCTAGGGTCGATTTAGAATCACCAATTAACCTCACATGCATGTTTTTGGATGCATTTATTTGCTCTAAAAGCTCCGGATGACTACAGCTATTGTGTCCATTCCACAGACGTGGTGTTATATACCAAGCAGGCCTGGAAATGCAGCTAATTTTAAACCTCGTTCTGTAACGGAAGGAATGCGGCACGTTTGGGGACAAAATGGAAACATAAATAAATGAGCTGTGTGAGGATCAAAGCTCCGGCCGAGCTGCTTCCATCACGTCTCACATACTTTCCTTTTGCTGCCTGAATGTGAGCAGTGTTGGGATGTGATGGAAAGGGGGCGGACTGTGGAATACACACCGGACTGTTTACACGGGCGCCGGTGTCGTCAGAACTGCCACAATGCCTTCTTCAGGCGGAACAAATCTGGTCTTATGGGCGTCCGGGTGGCTCTGGGAGTGGACCTGACCACAGCAGCTGAAAGGGCGCAGTGTGGAGCACACACATCAGCTGCTAACGAAGGGCTGGGTCCAGAACAGGGCGGTGCAGTCCTAAATGGGGTTTCCAAAGGTTTAAAGGAAGCAATGGCTGCTTCTGAGACAGGTTGGCTGTAAAGTAGGAACTGTGTGTCGTCAGCAGAACAAACTGGAACAAGAGACGCGGAAAAACTCTGACATCTACGTTGAGATGATGTGTAATACTTTAATGAAATTGTTGATTCATTTAGAAATTAGGGCTGGGCAACGATTAAAATGTTTAATCTAATTAATCACATGATTTCCCTGATTAATCACGATTAATTGCATTTGTACGCAAAATCCAAAAATGAATCCAAAAGTAGCGTATAGCTTTTAGCATTTATTTTTATTTTAAATGTGCTGCCATATGAATGAAAGTGCCATAACATTTGTTGTGCAAACACACTTTTAACATCAGCATCTTTCTGTAGTTTTTATGTAGAAGCCTCGCTCCACTGTCTGTTTCCTTGAATGACTTGCTGCTATCAGTTGTGTGTTTTGCCTTTAAGTGATATTTTAGACTGGAACTACTACGCTGAGAAGACAATTCAACTCGGCAGTGTTTACAGATGACTTTGGTTCTGTCGACTCCGCCGTCTGGAAGAACTCTAACATGAAAATGGCTGAGTAAAAGTCCCGCATGCCTAACTTTCCTATCCATTAAAGGCACAAAAGCCCCCAAAAGATTTTAAAAAAATTAATTAATACGCGATAAAATATTTATCGGCGTTAAATAATTGACAAGTTAACTCGCCCAGCCCTATTAGAAATATAACAAAGGAAGTGTTGTTCCTGTCAGACTGGTAAAAGTAAGGACATCGTAAGTGAAGCACCAGAACTGCAACCCTCAGTCCACAGTGCAGTTAAAAGATGACATTTAATGATCATTTTAATCATGAATAATATTAAAATAATTATCTGATATATGCTGTTATTAACCGAAAGGACAGTCATATTATACCGCCCCTTATTTCTTTATATATTACCAGGAAAACACCTTTCTCCTCCAGCACAACCTGAACCCTCTCAGACCAGCTTTCTGTCCTTTCTTTAAGGAGTCTTCAGGAATAGTTCTCCAGGCTTCTTGAAGGACATCCCAAAGCTCTTCTTTGGATGTGGGCTGCCTTTTGTTGCGTTCTCTGCCAACATGATCCCACACTGCTTCAGTAATGTTGAGCTCCGGGCTCTGGGGAGGATTCATCCCTCCATCAGACCTGCTGCCACTGATTTTCAGCCCACTTCTTGTGTCCTTTGGCACAGCTCAGCCTTTTCTCCCTGTTTCCCTTCCTTAAGAACGGCTTCCTGACAGCCACCCTTCCATGGAGCCCATTTCTGATGAGGCTTGGGCCAACAGCAGATGGATCAGCTGAAGGTCCAGATGCATCTCTCAGCTCCTGTGTCAGGTCTTTGCTGGATGTTTTCCTCTTTCTTAAGGACATCACTTTCAGATCCTGTTCATCTGCTGGAGATAGTTCTTTAGGCCTGACACTTCTTCTTCTGTCCTCCACTTGTCCAGTTTCCTCAAATGTTTTAAGGACACACTGCACACCATGCTGAGATATGCCAAGTTTTCAGCTAACAGCTCTTTGGGAATCACCTTGTTGCTGCAGAAATCCTGTTTTCTGTCTGTCACACTGTGTTATCTTTGCTGTTTTTCACACATGCAGCTAAAGAAATGGGAACAAATGATGTGTCTCTGTGACAGGCTGCTGGGAACAAAGTGCCTAAAGATCCAGTTTAAAATGGCTTCTTTGCTAAGTTGTCTGTTAGGAGCCTTTTCTCTGCCTGAATGATTCACAGGTCAAAGTTAAGTAGCTTAACAAAGAAAAAGACACATCAGGTACGAGGACTGGACTGAAAAGGAGTGAAAAAGCAGCAAATGTCCAAAGAAAACCTTTGACAGACAGCTTCAGAAAGCCGGAGAACTATTGCTCAAAGCCACTTTAAAAGATTACAAGAAAGTCTGACTGCTTGGAAGGAAAATATGAAGAAATGACAGTAATTGCACATTAATTGATATAGAATCTCCACCTTTTTCATCCTTTAGCCAAAGCAGTGTGTTGGACTGATCCTTTGCAGTTGTAGCTACTGTTAACACCTGCTCAGAATCAATACCTTGCGTATATAGACATTATGTCCCCTTATATTGTTGCTATAGAAATCCTGTTTTCTGTCTGTCACACTGTGTTATCTTTGCTGTTTTTCACACATGCAGCTAAAGAAATGGGAACAAATGATGTGTCTCTGTGACAGGCTGCTGGGAACAAAGTGCCTAAAGATCCAGTTTAAAACGGCTTCTTTGCTAAGTTGTCTGTTCTGTGTGGACACAACACTGGTTCATCCCTTGAGTTAGGAGCCTTTATTTCTGCCTGAATGGTTCATAGGTCAGAGTTAAAGGGATAGTTCAAATCTTGAACTCTTTTGACATGAAGCTGTATGACATCCCATATCAGCAACATCATTTATGAACATCTTCTTACCCCCTGCTGCGTCCTGTGAGCAGAGTTCCAGCCTCGTTTTGGTGTTGATGAAGGTAGTCCGGCTAGTTGGCTGCGGTTTAAAAAATAAAGCGTTTTGCTTCTTAAAACAATATGCGTTCAACAGAGTAATACATTTGCATCACAAAATCGTTCTCCAGGAAAAAGTCAGACCTCACAATGGCTTGGCCCTATTTTCTCTCCCTTCGTATCACTGCCTGCTGTGTAGACCGAGCAGATCGAAGCGCAGACCGAGCAGGAAACACCGTAACAGGCGCGGCTGTCGGCAGCAGGCAGTGATACAAAGGGACAGAAAATAGGGCCAAGCGATTGTGAAGTCTGCATTTTTCCTGGAGAACCATTTTGTGATGCAAATGTATTACTCTTTTGAACGCATATTGTTTTGAGAAGCAAAACGCTTTATTTTTTAAACCCCAGCCAACTAGCCGGACTACTTTTGTCAACGCCAAAACGAGGCTGGAACTCTGCTCACAGGACGCAGCAGGGGGTAAGAAGATGTTCATAAATGATGTTGCTGATATGAGATGTCATACAGCTTCATGTCAAAAGAGGCGAACTATCCCTTTAAGTGGCTTAACAAAGGAAAAAAAACATTCCTCTGAAAAAGGTCAGGTACAAGGACTGGACTGAAGATGAGTAAAAAGCAGCCAACGTCCAAAGAAAAACTTTGAAAGACTCTTCTTTTACCACAATCGGTGCTGTAAACCACACCAAAGGTGACCTGGATCAGCACCTGAACTAAATGGGTTCTTCCTTTGTCCGTGTCCTTTTTCAACTCGTCACCGAGTGTCATTGAATTTGGTCTGGTAGGGTTTTTTTTGTAATCTATCGTACAGATTTAATTTACATTGCATTTCATCATCATCATCATCATAGTTTATTTATAGAGCACATTTAAAACAACCTCAGTCGACCAAAGTGCTGTACAGAAGCAAAAGCATAATAAAGATAATCATAAACACTGCAACAACAAATACAACACAAGGGATACTAATCATTCAATATAAAACAAATTAAGATTAAAAGTGAAAATAAAATTTCCTTTTTGATGCTAAGCCACAAAGCATATATGAAGCACCCCATCAAAAGCTTCATTGTTCCAACAATTAAAGGCATATTTCACATCTCATCATCAACCTTTGTGCCGGCTGGACACTGAAATATAACACAGATCGGATCTTAATGCTGTGATCCTGATACATTTGGCTCTATTTGAACGAATTGGATTATTTTATAAATAATTATGATTACAATAAATTGAATTCCAATTGGCTTGAATTGGACTTTATTATTTAAGTGCCTTGAGATGAAGTTCGTTGTATTTGGCGCTATATAAATAAAAATTAATTGAATTGAAATTGAATTGAATTGAATTTTCTTAATTTTTCAGGTGAATTATGTTCAGGTGGGCTGTGCTGCTGTCTTTGAGTCTGAGAATCATCTCAGCAACATTTGATTATGTTTACGAGGAGCACTCCTTTATGGGTAAGAAATCATACCACAAATCCTCCATCACTTCAGTTTGTTTTAACAAAAGAAAACCTCACGTTCATGTGTTTATTTTTCTGGTTTGTCACAGATCCGGAGGATGTGCTGAGTGTGAGCATCCCTCTGGAGGAACCACAGCATCCTCTGCTGGGGGAGACGCTCGTGCTGCCGTGTTACTTTGAGGTGTGTCATTAAAGACTCCCACCGCATGGTCGTGGAAGCGTGTCTTCCACTGAGTATTCTGCCAAATCACAGAGTATTTGCATTCATTCTGTGCTCAGAAGCCGTTGGTTAATTAATGTAATGGTTCACTAATTAGTCTGAAAAACACGTCCTTGTGTCAGCAGTGAAACAGTCTTTTTTTATACATTCACTTTATGCAGAAAATAAGGAGCTATTTATCAGGAAATAACCTCTAAAATGGCCTGTTTTTAATGGCAACACTGATCAGCACTCAGACAGGTGGTGGGACTGAAGGTTTTTGAAGACCAAACTAGAGCTGCAGGCCAAAGACGACTGAAAATTTTACTCTCGTGCAAAAAAAAGTGGACGAAAACATAATTCCGCATGAGCGTTGTGTTGTTCAATGATGCCCAGATGTGTGCAGACATTCTTCAAACCTTTCAAACGATAATAATCAGGGTCACGGAGCAGCTGAAAAATGAAAAATGCAGCTTTAAAGATGATCTAAACAACAAGTAATCTGTAAGGAAAAAGGATCTTCTCTGTCCGATTGTGGCTATAAGGCTCATTCCCACTGTAGGAACCTTTTGCAGTTCCTATAGCCTTTTCAGGAACGGGGCCGTTTTTTCCCGAATTCGGACATACAGGAACTCTGGACCATCGCCCTCCGTTCCTGGAACCATTTCAGCTCCTTCTCCGAGGCTGGGTCTGTTCTGGTTTCCATAGGAACACATCGGAGGTGTTTGGTAGCGACGCCCCATGTCAGATTTCCGCTTCTTGTGGCCCCGCCATTTTTAAAAACTATTGTTGCAGCTCCGGAGACAACAACATGGACAGAGCCACTGATAAATGGACCTTACTTTTCGCGGGTTTTGTTTTGTTTTGTTGTTGAATGTGGCGCTAAAGTAACACGTCGGTCGCAGACGGTTGCATCACATCAGTCCCTATCAGGTCCCAACTCATGTGCGAATGCAAACTGAAACAGTTCCCCTAGGGAAGGACAGTTATTAGAACGAAATTTGAGGTGGACCGTTCTTAGAACTGCTCTGTCTGTCCGAATGCGGCTTATAAGCCACATTCCCACTGTAGGAACCTTTTGCAGTTCCTATAACCTTTTCAGGAACGGGCCGTTTTTTCCCGAATTCGGACATACAGGAACTCTGGACCATCGCCCTCCTTTCCTGGAACCATTTCAGCTCCTTCTCCGAGGCTGGGTCTGTTCTGGTTTCCATAGGAACACATCTGACGGAGGTGTTTGGTGGTCGGTAGCGACGCCCCATGTCAGATTTCCGCTTCTTGTGGCACCGCCATTTTTAAAAACTATTGTTGCAGCTATGGAGACAACATGGACAGAGCCACTGATAAATGGACCTTACTTTTTGCGGGTTTTGTTTTGAGCGCGGCGCTAGAGTAACGCGTCGCTGTTGCAGACGGTTGCGTCGCAGACGGTTGCGTCGCATCAGTCCCTATCAAGGTCCCAACTCATGGACAAATGTAAAATGAAACAGTTCCGCTGGGGAAGGACAGTTATCAGAACTGCATTCTTCTTCTGTCCGAATGCGGCTATTGTCTCTCCAACGTGTCCTGGGTCTTCCCGGGTCTCCTCCCAGTGGGATGTGCCCCAAAAACCTCACCGGGGAGGCGTCCAGGAGGCATTCTAACCAGATGCCCGAGCCACCTCATCCGGCTCTTCTGGATGTGGAGGAGCAGCGGCTCTACTCTGAGCTCCTCTGGGATGACCGAGCTTCTCACCCTATCTCCCTAAATTGCATTCTTTTTTTGATCAAGGTCTTTTTATTGAAGATTTTCACAATATACATAATACAAACAGTATACTGTATCTAGTCTAATCCCCAGTATCCACCCATCTTAACCCCCATAGGGTCCTCATCTTTTTGTTACACAGAGAGTCCTGCTGGGTCTGGTGGACCCATTGCATTTTGGGGCTTTTAATTCAACATAATCAAACCTTTTTTTGTTAATATACTCTGCAGATGTTTACTCCATCCCAATTGCAAGTATTATAAACAACACATATGTTAAATTTTTCCCCTTTACCTTTGTTAAATTCAATTTATGAATAAAAATGGCACTCGTTTTTGTTAATTTTTTTATTAAAATGTAACAAAATAAGGAAATGCATCATAAAACAGGCATAACTGGAAGTAATCAACAAATATACAAATGAAGCAAGTATTATTTATTTGAATTTCATTAGAAATTTCAACCTAGTCAAGTCAGTTTACACATAACATCTGTCTGAACAACACATTACCCCCATTGAACACGGCTATTTTCATACCAGACTATACTACACATGAGGGGCAGAGTTTCACTGTGTTTGTATTGCATATGTACTCACTCACACAGGCCCAGAGAGGAGTAAGGGAGAATATGGGTGCAGAGGACCTATGATTTCCACACTTTCACTAGCCCCGGGTCCAGTGGACCCGAAGACCCTGTATGTAATATAAATGTGAAGGGGGGGTATACAGGGGGGGGTCATTGACATTTTTTTCTGATTTATGTTCCTCACAGAAAATGAGCCAAGGCCAATGAATCTTAGTTTGAAAAAATAATTATTTGTATACTTTTTATTACGGTAAAAACTGAAAATGGGTCCCACAGACACGAAGACCCTATAAGGGTTAAAGGGGAACTCCGGGGCATTTGAAGCGCGTTTCCATTGCTAGAGGTTGTCAAATACTGATAGTAGGACACAGAGAGGTGTAAATCTGCGCTCCCTGTGTGGAGATCGCGCTGTTCGCACAGCATGTCATGCGAGGCTAATACGTGGTGGCTAGGGGCAAGTGCTAACCGTTCCACGTAAAACAACAACTTGCACACTGCAGAAACGTCACACCACTTTATAAACCATCCGACAATAAAGTCACAAGCCTTACCATCAAAACCATATGCATGGTTCTCACATTACTGGCATGGGGACGTTACAAAACAACTTTATAAACAGCATGTAACTCACCGGCTGGTTGTAGGCTCGCGCATGTGAAAGCCCAAAAGAGTCGATGGACGATACTCCCATAAACAAAGCAATTATTTTCTCTAGAAAAACTGCGTTCAAGTATTTAAAACATTACAACAATATTACTGGGCATGTATTGTTTTAATGTTTTAAATACTTGAACGCAGTTTTTCTAGAGAAGATAATTGTTTTGTATATGGGATTATCGTCCATCGACTCTTTTGGGCTTTCACATGCGCGAGCCTACAACCAGCCGGTGAGTGACATGCTGTTTATAAAGTTGTTTTGTAACGTCCCCATGCCAGTAATGTGAGAACCATGCATATGGTTTTGATGGTAAGGCTTGTGACTTTATTGTCGGATGGTTTATAAAGTGGTGTGACGTTTCTGCTGTGTGCAAGTTGTTGTTTTACGTGGAAGGGTTAGCTCTTGCCCCTAGCCACCACGTATTAGCCTTGCATGACTGGCTGAGCGAACGGCGCGATCTCCACACAGGGAGCGCAGATTTGCACCTCTCTGTGTCCTACTATCAGTATTTGACAACCTCTAGCAATGGAAATGCGCTTAAAATGCCCCGGAGTTCCCCTTTAACCACCCCACACGCCAAAGCCAACAGAGAGACACGTAAACGAAAAAACAAAAAAGCCCACAAAAAGACAACAACAAAGACATCACAAAACAAGTCTATGGGGTTACATTATCTGGTTCCATTTTTTCAATAAATGTCAAGAAAGGCTGCCAAACTGCATAGAATCTCTGAGCAGACCCTTGGAGAGAGTATCTGATCTTCTCTAGTTTAAGATATTGCATAATAGTTTAAGATATTTGACCCAATGAGAATGCGCAGGGGGGAGAGGGTCTTTCCACCTGAACAGTATATAAGTCTCCTGGCCAACAAGGTGCAAAAGGCCAACATGTTGCACTTATAATTACTGAGACGTACACATTGCGGTGCAACACCAAATAGGGCAATAAAGGGGTAAGGATCCAACGGCTCTTCTAGCACTTTAGAGAAAGTCTTTAAAATAGAATGCCAGAAATGATATAGTTTGGACATGTCCAGAACATATGTAATAGACTTGCAGGAGCTTGCTTGCATCTATCGCATGTAGGGTCAAACTCTGGTCTGATTCTAGACAACCTTAACCTTCGACCAGTGAAGTCGGTGTACTATCTTGAATTGCACAACAGCATCCTAAATTGCATTCTGTCCATCACAGTCATCTAACTGTAATCATAAAGGATAATTGGCTTCAACCTCATTAAACTCTGTAAAAATATTGTTTTTCTCCATCGTAGGACCACACCCTCCCAGATCCCGGAGCTCCCACCATTGCTCCCCATTCTCATCGCATCAAATGGAGCCTCGTCACCAAAGAAAAGGTCACAACCATCCTGGTGGCTTTGGAGGGACGGGTGCACATCAGCGATGACTACCTGGACAGAGTTCACCTGTTGAGCTACCCTCAGACCCCAACAGATGCTGGCATCAAGATAAGCGATCTGCGTTCCAGTGATACAGGAGTGTATCGCTGCGAGGTTCAGCAAGGCATCGAGGACAACCATGACATCGTCCATGTTCACGTTCAAGGTGTTCATATCATCTTTACCTCTTTAGTGTTTAAGGTTACTTATTGTGTATAATCCCAACATGTTCTCAGCTTTCAACAGTTCTCCGATAACCATCTGTTTCACAGGAGTTTTTGACAAGAGATGCACAATAATACTGGCATGTCAGTGGTATCAGCCAATAAAGGCTTTAAAGTCAAAAATCGGGGGGGAAAAAAAATCAACAAATTTAAGGATTTTCAAGAGAGGAGAATCGTCCAATTTTAATAAAGTTGGATGAATTATACAATCTTGTTTATTTTAGTGATATAAAGATAAATGTAGCATGTTTAAAATGTGAATTAACGTTTCTTTTTTGGGGTTTTGTCCCCAGTGACTAAATTAAGCTCAAAGAATATTGGATATCAGCATGAACACCAGATGGTGCATTGTTAATTTAAACTGTGGATTGCACTGTTCTCTCTGCTTCTTATCTGATTACTTTGACCCAGTTTTTGCCCAATATAGTCTGAACTTTTACATTAACAGTATACCTGGTTTCTGACTCAAAGATCAAACTCAACTATTGATTTAAGAAGGTTACATCTAACAATGTCGTGATTAAATCTTAAGAATTACAGTCTGTCAGCACCAAACTTTGATGTGCTGTGTAATCACCCTCAAATCATTGTGCAGAATTCATCTTTTTAATTTCTAATCTAGTTTTTATATTCTCAGTTTGAAGATGTTTAAGTGAAAGCAAGCAATCAACACCGTGGTGGAGAATTTAAGATGAGAGGAGCTAATTTGCATAATCACATATTCCAGTTACATCTAAGCCATTTGAAGGTAGGAGGAGGAAATTCTCTCATTGTGTGGTTAAAGAAATTACCTGAAGCTGAAAAGCAGGCACACAAAGGAAGAAACCACACGAAGAATTGGGGCTGGGACTTGATTTAAAAAAATGAATTAATTAATTAGAGGCTTTGTAATGAATTAATCGAAATTAATCGCATTTTTAATCACATAAATATTTGACCTAAGATCAGTGAGAACCTCTTTTTGTCACTGTCTTTCTGCATGGTAGCTCATATGTTGTGTCAGACAATGCAATCTGTAGTACCTTTTGCAGCCCCTTATCTTCTACAGTCGAGTGCAATCCAGTGAGCCAGGGCCCTGAAACCAGTCATTTGGTTGAGTGTGGGTCCTTGTTCTCGGAGTCAGGCTAATGTCCACGCTAGCTTCCACGCTAGCTGCTCTATGTTTTGCATTGAGGTGATACTTGAAGCTACGTAATATTCCATGTTGTTGCATAATTTGCACACAACCGTGCTCTTATCGACGCTTCCATTCGTCCGTTTTTTTAAACAAAATTTCACATCCATCAGCCTCTTCTTTAATGTTTGACTATTGTTCACTGTGGTTTGTTGTCGTCTGAAGTCATGAACGTTAGCTGGTGCCCCAGTATAATCGGTACGCCTGAATCCAGTGAGAAACGTTCAGCAAAAATAATTGCGATTAAAATACGTTAATTTTATTAGCGTGGTAATTAATTTTGGTGTAATTAATTAATCCCAATTAACGCGTTAAAGTCCCGGCCCTTTGAAGAACATAAAGGACTTTGATAAACTTGCTGACTGAAAAAGTTAAACTAAAAGTACTGCAGGGTTGGAGCTCCAGGAACACAAAATCCTTGAAACAGGATCAAACATACAGGATGGAACAGGGTAGAAAGAAAACAGGTGGTTAGATAAGGAAAGAGAAAACTCGGAAGTACGCAGCGGATATCCCGGGAAGCAATCTTCTGTCCAACCACAGACAATCCAAAAGCTAAAAAAAGATTAAAACCCAAAACTAGTTTTAACACGGAACATCTTACTCGGCTCAGCTTTGACTAAAGGTCTTCTTTGTCTCTCCAGGCATTGTGTTCCACTACCGGCCCATTATGGGTCGCTACACGTTGACTTTTGAAAAGGCGAAGGCAGCGTGCGCCCAGAACAGTGCGGTTATAGCCTCACCTGAGCAGCTGCAAGCGGCGTACGACGATGGCTTCCACCAGTGTGACGCCGGCTGGCTGTCTGACCAAACTGTCAGGTTGGTCAGATGATGGGAAATTACTTTTCCCATCGATACATACCAAACATTCCTAGTTGTTTTACATACCAGCTCGTTTAAGGCCTTTCCAGCATGAACGATACAGTTGTCTGCAGTAAAAATTTTGATAATCAGCACCAGAATGCAACAGAAGAGGATGCATCTGATAGTTTTAAGCTCTCAGGTCATAGTCTAATATCTAATATTCGATACTGATGACAATAAATCTGTTTTTCCTTTGACCAAAGGTACCCGATCCATGATCCTCGTGTGAACTGCTACGGTGACAAAGAAGAGCTGCCTGGTGTGAGGACGTACGGAGTGAGAGACCTCAATGAGACGTATGATGTCTACTGCTTTGCTGAGAAGATGACAGGTAAACTTTCACGAACGCTGAAAATGTTGGTGAACAGTTTTTGGTTTCCAAGCCTTCGTTCATGTACCTCTCTTTTCTGAAACAGGTAGAGTTTTCCACGCCGCTTCTGCAGAAAAGTTCAGCTTCTCCGAGGCTGCGGTGGTGTGCTCTAACCGCGGAGCCCAGTTGGCCACCACAGGTCAGCTGTACCTGGCTTGGCAGGGTGGGATGGACGTCTGTAACGCCGGCTGGCTGGGAGACAGGAGCGTCCGCTATCCTATCAACATCCGTCGGCCGCAGTGTGGAGGGGGTTTGCTCGGGGTGCGAACTGTTTATCTCCACACAAACCAGACAGGATACCCACTCCCTGAATCCCGCTATGACGCCTTCTGCTACACAGGTAGGCCATGTCTTAGACAAAGAACGAAGCTGCAGAAAACTTTAACGCTTTGTCTTGTCACAGATTTTAATAAAAGGCACTGAAGGTATCAAACAAAAGCCAACAAGACTACACCAAAACTACATCTGTGCTCCATTTATGAGTTCTCTCATAAAGGCCACTTTAAACGTGCTTCGTCCTAGGTAGGTAGGTAGGTAGGTAATTACCCAAAGGGAAATTAGGTCGTCATAGCAGTCCGGTGTATTTGAATACAATAGAATAAAATACAGAGGTAGAAAAAAAATAAGAATAAGAATAAGAATACAGAATGGGACAAATAATATACTATGAATCAGAGATGGGACCAAGTCACACATGTGCAAGTCTCAAGTAAGTCTCAAGTCTTAGCTTTCAAGTCAAGTCAAGTCAAAGTCAAGTCACCTTATTATTGCAATTTTACCTGCAGAATCTGATCTTAATATGTGTCCAACCTGTCCACCCTGTATCATATCAAGCTAACGTTAGCTAACTACCGACTAGGCTAACAAGATAATATTAGCTAAATATTAATTTTATATTCAAACTGAAAACATGAACTGAATAACTCTCAAGTCATTCAAGACATCGTGTCTCAAGTCAAGTCAAGTGCCGAGTCTTTAACTTCCAAGTCCGAGTCAAGTCTCAAGTCTTTTGTTTTTTGTCACAAGTCATCAAAACAGCGACTCGAGTCGACTCGAGTCCAAGTCACAGTGACTTGAGTCCCCATCTCCGCTATGAATATGGATATGTATAACTTAGATAGCCTTAGATAGCCTAATGAAAACCATGATGTGTTACATACAAGTTAGTGTTTTATTGGTTCAAAAATAAGACAAAGGAAGAAGAATGAACTCACTGTCGAAAAAACAGGCGATAGTTTTGAGATCATGTCTGGGTTAATGTGCCTAAGATTCAACATACTGGTGCTGGCTTTACTTCAGTTGAGTAAAGTTTGAATGAATGCCAATGCTGATAACACTCTACCTTCTAGAGTTTCCAGATGAAGACGGTTCGGGCTCAGAAGAGGGAAGTGGCACTTTGAGTGTTACCACGGTGACACAGAGCCCAGAGGTATTCTTCAGCAGGACGACCACAGAGAGCGAGGCAGCAGGTGAGCTGGAGACTCAGCAGCCCATTCGAGTGAACTTCACCTTCACGGAAAGCCCCACCGCGCTGCCTCAGCCTCGGACTCAGCCGCCACGCGCCACCGTGATCATACCTGACCTGATTGGGGCCGTCACCGCCAGGCCGAATGTAGGCAGGGAGCCCAGCAAAGGCTTTGTGACGCCTCCGGCTGGTGAGCGATGGAACTGTTTAGAACTAGGTCCTTTCTAATTTAATAAATGTTTCCACTACTCAAGAATACTCCTTGTTTTCAATACAGGTGTGGTCTTCCATTACCGTTCACGAGGCGGACGCTATGCCTTCACGTTCGTTGAGGCTCAGCTGGCCTGTCGGAGCGCCGGAGGCTCCATCGCTACACCACAGCAGCTGCAGGCAGCGTATGAGGCTGGGTTTCACCAGTGTGATGCAGGTTGGCTTCTGGACCAGACTGTGAGGTAAACCTGAGATGCGTTTTCAGAGCTCGTAAAGCGACGCCTCCCTCAAAACGAGATTCAGGATTTGCTCTTGTGTAGGTATCCAATCGTCTTCCCTCGAGAGAGGTGCGCCGGAGATCTGGGAGATCATCCTGGAGTTCGGTCATATGGCCTGAGGCCGGCAGACGAGAGATATGATGTGTACTGCTACACCGAGGGGCTCAAAGGTTACTTATATGTTCATTGGTGTCATTAGCAGGCTTAGATGTTGCTTTTTGATCCTGAAGGACGTCACAGTCTTTCTTTATGTTTATGTTTATGCATTTGGCAGACGCTTTTATCCAAAGCGACTTACAGGTAGGGTAAGGGGGTCTTGCCTAAGAACCCCTACTGGAGGTAGTACCTTTCGTGTAGGTGACCTGGGTTCAAATCCCCTGCATGAAAGGTACTACCTCCAGTAGGCAATCTTGCCACTACACTATCCAGTCCCTTTGTTTTTCCACCAACATCTCTCCTTCATCTGCTCCACAGGGGAGGTTTTCCACGTGGGATCTGCTGAGGGTTTCACCTACGACGAGGCTGTTTCTAACTGTCAAGAGCGCGATGCTGCCTTGGCGTCCACAGGAGAGCTCTACGCAGCCTGGAAAATGGGTTTTGACAAGTGCCGCGCTGGCTGGCTACTGGATCGCAGCGTCCGTTATCCCATCAACAATCCCCGCGCCGAGTGTGGAGGAGGGAAATCAGGGGTGCACACTGTGTACGCTCACCCCAACCAGACACGCTATCCTGAATTTGATGCCAGATTCGATGCATACTGTTTCAGAGGTAAACGCTGATCAGCTTTCCTATATTACAGGCTTCTTCTTTTGTCAATAATCCATTAATGTGAGTGATTCATCAGTTCCTCCTCTTGCCTCGTTCTTGCAGCGGACGTTTGGCTGATTGCAAATGAAACTGGACTGAACATTACGGATATCCAGGAGGCTCTGCTAAATCAGACTTCAGTCACTGATTTGTTAAGATCCGGTAAGTTTTATTAAATCCCGGATAGACTAATTTTGACCTCCCAAAAATGCCTTTTTTCCTCATGAACCCTAAACTTTTTCTTTCATATCTCCGTTCAGGTGTTTCCCCCATTGCTCTTCCCATTCCTGTGGATATTTCAGGCTCTGGTTCAGGCTCAGCAGACTATGGCTCAGGATCTGGAGTTGGTAGCATCTCTGGGGATCACTCGGGGCAAATGTCTGGCTCCGGAGATCTTTCTGGTTCTGGAGATCAGATTACCTCCGGAGATAATAACGCTTCTGGAGATGTGTCTGGTTCCGGAGATCAGATTACCTCCGGAGATAATAACGCTTCTGGAGATGTGTCTGGTTCCGGAGATCAGATTACCTCCGGAGATAATAACGCTTTTGGAGATGTGTCTGATTCCGGAGATCAGATTATCACCGGAGATAATAACACTTCTGGAGATCCATCTGGTTCTGGAGATCAGATTACCTCCGGAGATAATAACGCTTCTGGAGACATGTCTGGTTCTGGAGATCCATCTGGCTCTGGAGACCAGGCCGGCAGTGCAGGCACTGAGCTGCCCAGTGGAGGATCAGGTGCTAGCGGAGCAGATGCTTCTGGAACAGGTCTCAGTGGAGAAGGATCTGGCATCCCGGTTGTTTTCTCAGGCATCAACAGTGTTATATCAGGGGAGGGATCAGCATCAGGAGAACCTCAGGAAGCTGGAGAGGGAAGTACCACAATCCTTATCTTCCCTTCATCCGGTTCAGGGTCTGGAGAGCTCAGTGGTAGCAAGGATCTGTCCTGGTCTGGCTCTGGATCTGGTTTTGGCTCTACAGAAAGTGGCTCTTCCATTGATAGCTCTGGGGAAAGTGGACAATTTTCTGGAATGTCATCTGGTTTCATCTCAGGACAGGACTTTCCTGGGCTCAGCGGTTTTCCTTCAGGATCTTCCCCGATAAGTGGGAGTGGACATTCAGCAGAGCTTTCAGGTAGCGGAGATGCTCAGATCTTACTTATTGATAGTAAACTGATTGATGCATCCATTACCCAGAGGGAGTTTGAGCTTTCAGGAAGCCCAATGGTGTTTAGTGGTTCTGGAGACTTTTCAGGATCAGGGATTCTCAGCGGTTCGGCCTCTGGAAGTGGCTCAGAGTTCTTCTCTGGAGTAACACTTGTGGGTTCGGGCTTCACTGAACTCAGCGGGTCATCATCTGGAGAGCACGAGGAGGCCTCCGGGTCTTTATTCTACAGCTCTGGACAGGGAAGTGGTGGACAGTTCTCTGGATTTGGAAGCTCTAGTTTCCTTTCTGGGCCTGGATCTGGAAAGTTTGGATCAGGACTCTCTGGATCAGAATCTTCTACAAGTGGAGACGAAAGCAGTGTTACATTCGTGGATGGGACTTTTGTTAGAAAGGTATCTGGAGACACTACACTGTCGATGGAGCTGGGGCAGGGGTCAGTGGAATACAGTGGAGAGGGAAGCATTGGCAGTAGTGGTTTTTACTCTGGTGGGGGGCACGCTGACACATACACAGCCACCACCATTTATTCAGGAACTTCTTCTGGAGCTTCCTCTGGAGATGTGCCACAGGCGATGCTGCCCTCTCCAACCGGACAGGCATCGAGAGAGAGCACAACCGGACCAGAGGAGGCCCTTTATGGGGCTGAACAAACAGAGACCCCCGGTTATGATTACGTGACCCCAGGCTCTACGTTTGTCCCTGCAGGACTGGTGGCTCCTCCTGCTTTGGCACAGAGCCCAGGCATTGTAGAAGGTGGGTAAATCTAACATTTTATTCTCTGCCTCTGACTTTAAGATAAGACATGTTTTTTCCTTAACTTTTTAGACAAAAAGAAGCTTTACAAAGACAGATTTAGGAAGACAACATAATCCTGTGCTGGAGGAAATCACATTAGACTCCAAACACAACACTACTGCACTGCCACATATACAACTCAACTTTATTTATAAAGCCCTTTAACACAGCCATGGCTGAACCAAAGTGCTGTACATGAGTAACAACACGAAATATAAGGCATAAAACATAAGAACAATGTAAAAACAATAATAAACAATAACAATATTAAAAAAATAAAAACAATAAGACAATAACAGAAACAGAGTCTCATGCTGGGTTAAAAGCCAGGGAATAAAAAGTTACACGTTGTAACTTTGGGAACTTACACTGCCTGGTTTGTGCATTGGGCTTGCTTCCATTGCCTGGTTTGTGCATTGGGCTTGCTTCCATTGCCTGTTTGTGCATTGGGCTTGTTTCCATTGCCTGTTTGTGCATTGGGCTTGCTTCCATTGCCGTTTGTGCATTGGGCTTGTTTCCATTGCCTGTTTGTGCATTGGGCTTGCTTCCATTGCCTGTTTGTGCATTGGGCTTGTTTCCATTGCCTGTTTGTGCATTGGGCTTGTTTCCATTGCCTGGTTTGTGCATTGGGCTTGTTTCATTGCCTGGTTTGCACATTGGGCGTGTTTCCATTGCCTGTTTGTGCATTGGGCTTGTTTCCATTGCCTGGCTTGTGCATTGGGCTTGTTTCCATTGCCTGTTTGTGCATTGGGCTTGTTTCCATTGCCTGGTTTGTGCATTGGGCTTGCTTCCATTGCCTGTTTGTGCATTGGGCTTGTTTCCATTGCCTGGTTTGTGCATTGGGCTTGCTTCCATTGCCTGATTTGTGCATTGGGCTTGTTTCCATTGCCTGGTTTGTGCATTGGGCTTGTTTCCATTGCCTGGTTTGTGCATTGGGCTTGTTTCCATTGCCTGGTTTGTGCATTGGGCTTGCTTCCATTGCCTGGTTTGTGCATTGGGCTTGCTTCCATTGCCTGATTTATGCATTGGGCTTGTTTTCATTGCCTGGTTTTTGCATTGGGCTTGCTTCCATTGCCTGGCTTGTGCATTGGGCTTGCTTCCATTGCCTGGTTTGTGCATTGGGCTTGTTTCCATTGCCTGTTTGTGCATTGGGCTTGTTTCCATTGCCTGTTTGTGCATTGGGCTTGTTTCCATTGCCTGTTTGTGCATTGGGCTTGTTTTCATTGCCTGGTTTGTGCATTGGGCTTGCTTCCATTGCCTGGTTTGTGCATTGGGCTTGCTTCCATTGCCTGGTTTGTGCATTGGGCTTGCTTCCATTGCCTGATTTGTGCATTGGGCTTGTTTCCATTACCCGTTTGTGCATTGGGCTTGTTTTCATTGCCTGGTTTGTGCATTGGGCTTGCTTCCATTGCCTGGCTTGTGCATTGGGCTTGCTTCCATTGCCTGGTTTGTGCATTGGGCTTGCTTCCATTGCCTGGCTTGTGCATTGGGCTTGCTTCCATTGCCTGGCTTGTGCATTGGGCTTGCTTCCATTGCCTGTTTGTGCATTGGGCTTGTTTTCATTGCCTGGTTTGTGCATTGGGCTTGCTTCCATTGCCTGATTTGTGCATTGGGCTTGTTTTCATTGCCTGGTTTGTGCATTGGGCTTGCTTCCATTACCTGGTTTGTGCACTGGGCTTGCTTCCATTGCCTGGTTTGTGCATTGGGCTTGCTTCCATTGCCTGTTTGTGCATTGGGCTTGTTTCCATTGCCTGATTTGTGCATTGGGCTTGTTTCCATTGCCTGTTTGTGCATTGGGCTTGTTTCCATTGCCTGGTTTGTGCATTGGGCTTGCTTCCATTGCCTGGTTTGTGCATTGGGCTTGTTTCCATTGCCTGGTTTGTGCATTGGGCTTGCTTCCATTGCCTGGTTTGTGCATTGGGCTTGTTTCCATTGCCTGGTTTGTGCATTGGGCTTGTTTCCATTGCCTGTTTGTGCATTGGGCTTGCTTCCATTGCCTGTTTGTGCATTGGGCTTGTTTCCATTGCCTGTTTGTGCATTGGGCTTGTTTCCATTGCCTGGCTTGTGCATTGGGCTTGTTTCCATTGCCTGTTTGTGCATTGGGCTTGTTTCCATTGCCTGGTTTGTGCATTGGGCTTTGTTTCCATTGCCTGTTTGTGCATTGGGCTTGTTTCCATTGCCTGGTTTGTGCATTGGGCTTGTTTCCATTGCCTGGTTTGTGCATTGGACTTGCTTCCATTGCCTGGTTTGTGCATTGGGCTTGCTTCCATTGCCTGGCTTGTGCATTGGGCTTGCTTCCATTGCCTGGTTTGTGCATTGGGCTTGCTTCCATTGCCTGGCTTGTGCATTGGGCTTGCTTCCATTGCCTGGCTTGTGCATTGGGCTTGCTTCCATTGCCTGTTTGTGCATTGGGCTTGTTTTCATTGCCTGGTTTGTGCATTGGGCTTGCTTCCATTACCTGGTTTGTGCACTGGGCTTGCTTCCATTGCCTGGTTTGTGCATTGGGCTTGCTTCCATTGCCTGTTTGTGCATTGGGCTTGTTTCCATTGCCTGATTTGTGCATTGGGCTTGTTTCCATTGCCTGTTTGTGCATTGGGCTTGTTTCCATTGCCTGGTTTGTGCATTGGGCTTGCTTCCATTGCCTGGTTTGTGCATTGGGCTTGTTTCCATTGCCTGGTTTGTGCATTGGGCTTGTTTCCATTGCCTGGTTTGTGCATTGGGCTTGTTTCCATTGCCTGGCTTGTGCATTGGGCTTGCTTCCATTGCCTGTTTGTGCATTGGGCTTGTTTCCATTGCCTGTTTGTGCATTGGGCTTGTTTCCATTGCCTGGCTTGTGCATTGGGCTTGTTTCCATTGCCTGTTTGTGCATTGGGCTTGTTTCCATTGCCTAGTTTGTGCATTGGGCTTGCTTCCATTGCCTGTTTGTGCATTGGGCTTGCTTCCATTGCCTGATTTGTGCATTGGGCTTGTTTTCATTGCCTGGTTTGTGCATTGGGCTTGCTTTCATTGCCTGGTTTGTGCATTGGGCTTGCTTCCATTGCCTGGTTTGTGCATTGGGCTTGCTTCCATTGCCTGGTTTGTGCATTGGGCTTGTTTCCATTGCCTGTTTGTGCATTGGGCTTGTTTTCATTGCCTGGTTTGTGCATTGGGCTTGCTTCCATTGCCTGATTTGTGCATTGGGCTTGTTTCCATTGCCTGGTTTGTGCATTGGGCTTGCTTCCATTGCCTGATTTGTGCATTGGGCTTGTTTCCATTGCCTGGTTTGTGCATTGGGCTTGTTTCCATTGCCTGTTTGTGCATTGGGCTTGTTTCCATTGCCTAGTTTGTGCATTGGGCTTGCTTCCATTGCCTGTTTGTGCATTGGGCTTGCTTCCATTGCCTGATTTGTGCATTGGGCTTGTTTTCATTGCCTGGTTTGTGCATTGGGCTTGCTTTCATTGCCTGGTTTGTGCATTGGGCTTGCTTCCATTGCCTGGTTTGTGCATTGGGCTTGCTTCCATTGCCTGGTTTGTGCATTGGGCTTGTTTCCATTGCCTGTTTGTGCATTGGGCTTGTTTTCATTGCCTGGTTTGTGCATTGGGCTTGCTTCCATTGCCTGATTTGTGCATTGGGCTTGTTTCCATTGCCTGGTTTGTGCATTGGGCTTGCTTCCATTGCCTGATTTGTGCATTGGGCTTGTTTTCATTGCCTGGTTTGTGCATTGGGCTTGCTTCCATTGCCTGGTTTGTGCATTGGGCTTGTTTCCATTGCCTGATTTGTGCATTGGGCTTGTTTTCATTGCCTGGTTTGTGCATTGGGCTTGCTTCCATTGCCTGGTTTGTGCATTGGGCTTGTTTCCATTGCCTGGTTTGTGCATTGGGCTTGCTTCCATTGCCTGGTTTGTGCACTGGGCTTGCTTCCATTACCTGTTTGTGCATTGGGCTTGTTTCCATTGCCTGGTTTTTGCATTGGGCTTGTTTCCATTGCCTGTTTGTGCATTGGGCTTGTTTCCATTGCCTGTTTGTGCATTGGGCTTGTTTCCATTGCCTGTTTGTGCATTGGGCTTGTTTCCATTGCCTGGTTTGTGCATTGGGCTTGTTTCCATTGCCTGGTTTGTGCATTGGGCTTGTTTCCATTGCCTGGTTTTTGCATTGGGCTTGTTTCCATTGCCTGTTTGTGCATTGGGCTTGTTTCCATTGCCTGTTTGTGCATTGGGCTTGTTTCCATTGCCTGTTTGTGCATTGGGCTTGTTTCCATTGCCTGGTTTGTGCATTGGGCTTGTTTCCATTGCCTGGTTTTTGCATTGGGCTTGTTTCCATTGCCTGTTTGTGCATTGGGCTTGTTTCCATTGCCTGGTTTGTGCATTGGGCTTGTTTCCATTACCCGTTTGTGCATTGGGCTTGTTTCCATTGCCTGGTTTTTGCATTGGGCTTGTTTCCATTGCCTGTTTGTGCATTGGGCTTGTTTCCATTGCCTGTTTTTGCATTGGGCTTGTTTCCATTGCCTGTTTGTGCATTGGGCTTGTTTCCATTGCCTGGCTTGTGCATTGGGCTTGTTTCTATTGCCTGTTTGTGCATTGGGCTTGTTTCCATTGCCTGGTTTGTGCATTGGGCTTGTTTCCATTGCCTGGTTTGTGCATTGGGCTTGTTTCCATTGCCTGGTTTGTGCATTGGGCTTGTTTCCATTGCCTGGTTTTTGCATTGGGCTTGTTTCCATTGCCTGTTTGTGCATTGGGCTTGTTTCCATTGCCTGGCTTGTGCATTGGGCTTGTTTCCATTGCCTGGTTTGTGCATTGGGCTTGTTTCCATTGCCTGGTTTGTGCATTGGGCTTGTTTCCATTGCCTGTTTGTGCATTGGGCTTGTTTCCATTGCCTGGTTTTTGCATGGGGCTTGTTTCCATTACCTGGTTTTTGCATTGGGCTTGTTTCCATTGCCTGTTTGTGCATTGGGCTTGCTTCCATTGCCTGGCTTGTGCATTGGGCTTGTTTACATTGCCTGGTTTGTGCATTGGGCTTGTTTCCATTGCCTGGTTTGTGCATTGGGCTTGTTTCCATTGCCTGTTTGTGCATTGGGCTTGTTTCCATTGCCTGGTTTTTGCATGGGGCTTGTTTCCATTGCCTGGTTTGTGCATTGGGCTTGTTTCCATTGCCTGTTTGTGCATTGGGCTTGCTTCCATTGCCTGGCTTGTGCATTGGGCTTGTTTCCATTGCCTGTTTGTGCATTGGGCTTGTTTCCATTGCTTGATTTGTGCATTGGGCTTGTTTCCATTGCCTGGCTTGTCCATTGGGCTTGTTTCCATTGCCTGGTTTGTGCATTGGGCTTGTTTCCATTGCCTGGCTTGCACATTGGGCTTGTTTCCATTGCCTGTTTGAGGTGAACAAACTAAGCTGTGTAGTGTCATCAGAAGGTGATGGGACAGACTCCTTTATAGATGGCTCTAACAGGCAGAATATTGTCTATTAATGAGAAACAAAACAACTACTAGCTGCATTGGCCATGTTTTATAGACAAATAAAAGACGGTTTCTAGGAATCTGTTTCAAATGGGTGCATTATAAATACTGTCTCATGTCAGTGAGTCGAGCATATTATCAAAGGCAGGAGGTAGATGTTGCTGCTTGATCATGTACTCACATGACATAATCGTACTTTTCTAACTTGATCTCATATGTGTTATTTCCTGTGAAGAAGGAAAGGAGTGGAGGATCAGGGCGACTCTCTATTCCCCTTTCAATCCTCATCTTGGTTTCTGGCTCAACTGACAACTTGTTATGCTTCAGTACCATCTAAAACCATAGTAACCCCAACATGAACTTAAACTGCCATCTCAGGGCAGCCTAAACAACAATTCCCTGTCTTACTTGATCTTTTTCTTCATTGCAAGCCTCGTTAATAGCATTGGAAAATACTTCTTTATGAGGTCTTTGCCCGAATAGTATATGTAAATCATATTTACATTTATCTTTACACATTTTCAACAAGTCACTGTATTCCATTTTTTTTGTTTTCCTGGTACTTATAAAGAAATGAGGGGTGCAAATGAGAGACTTTTGTACACAATGTAGCCTGTACCACAACCAAATCACGAAAACATGCCTTGTTGCCTTGTTTAGCGGCTTTAAAAGAAAAAAGTCTTCACTGCTCCTGACATTTGGAAGCAAACACAACTGGTGCACATCTTATTTGAATCTTCTTAGCTTTTTTTCCTTATTTTGTCAAGGCTTTAACCCGTGTGAACCCAACCCTTGTGGTAATGCAACATGCACAGCAGAGGATGGTGTCGCTCTCTGCCTTGGTGAGTCCTGTATTTACTTTTCTATCTTCCATTTCCTTCCCTTACAGCAGCCTCAGTTATCATTGACTTATTACGCCTCGATTTAACAGTCTGCTCTTGTATTTTCTTTTCATCTGTTTGTTATTTGCATGTTTTATGTTCCTGGACTGCTTTGTGTTGTTCCTCCAACCTGCAGCTACAGTGTCAGAAGCGCATTTAACTGAATATGTTCCCTGTTTTTGAATCAGTCCAACTACACTTATGAAACATCTTTTTTCCTCTGCCAACTCTACTGTCCTGATGTGTTTTTGCATCATTCATTGTTTGTTCTGCACTCTTCCGGCTACGGGTGTCTCTGTATTTGCGTGGCAGATTTGAATGTTACAGTGTTCATCAAACATGCATCGGCTCTGCTCTGAGGACGTACCACCTCCATGTCAAACGTGTTTATCGCAAGTGTCTTCAGCCTA
The DNA here is from genome assembly GCF_027942865.1 of Odontesthes bonariensis. NCBI lineage: Eukaryota > Metazoa > Chordata > Actinopteri > Atheriniformes > Atherinopsidae > Odontesthes > Odontesthes bonariensis. Next base: position 42,140,323 of record NC_134506.1, read on the forward strand.
CGTGTTGTTTTTGGTCTGCTGTGCTGTGCCTGCTAAACCTGTGGCAGCATGTGCTCCTTCTGGCATCACTGGTTTCACTGGGCTGGAATTTGAATACTAATCTTCTGCTGCAACTGAGCATGGATTCAAATATAAACTTACTGCATATGTTAAAATCTTTTGGTTTTTAAACTGCAAAAATAAGTCAAATTAAAGGGATAGTGAGCCTCTTTTGACATGAAGCTGTATGACATCCCATACTAGCAATATTGTGCATGAACATTGACTTACCCCCTGCTGCGTCCTGTGAGCCGAGTTCCGGCCTAGTTTTGGTGTTGACGAAAGTAGTCCGGCTAGTTGGCTGGGGCCACAAAAATAAAGCGTTTTGCTTCTCAAAACAATATGCGTTCAAAAGAGTAATACATTTGCATCACAGAATCGTTCTCCAGGAAAAAGTCAGACCTCACAATCGCTTGGCCCTATTTTCTCTATAATAAACACCGTAACAGGCGCGGCTGTCGGCAGCAGGCAGTGATACGAAGGGAGAGAAAATAGGGCCAAGCGATTGTGAGGTCTGACTTTTTCCTGAAGAACGATTTTGTGATGCAAATGTATTACTCTTTTGAACGCATATTGTTTTGAGAAGCAAAACAATATGCGTCAAAACGAGGCTGGAACTCGGCTCACAGGACGCAGCAGGGGGTAAGAAAATGTTCATAAATGATGTTGCTGATATGGGATGTCATACAGCTTCATGTCAAAAGAGGCGAACTATCCCTTTAATGCATTTTCGGCTTCCTGGAATATCTAAGAGTAAAAACAAAAAAAGAGAGAACATAGTCAAGGATTTTGTGTGCAGTAAGTCTAAGTCTGATCAGAAGTTGCAGTATTTTTCAGCTGTGATAGTTCTGCTATCACAGCTCCACCTCCCTCTGCTTGCTTGGGCGAATCTCCCACCTCCCGTCCTTACCCCCCGCTGAAAAAGTAGTATCACCCGCCCCCGTTTTTTGCAGAAGTAGATGTGTGCCATACCAACCCTTGTGCCAACGGAGCCACCTGTGTGGAGAGTGCAGACTCTTTCAAATGCTTATGCCTGCCCAGCTACGGAGGGGAACGCTGCCAGATTGGTACGAGATCAGCTTCAGCTAATAAATACTAACAACGGGCTCCTAAAAAAACAACCGAAGAGACGCTAAACATCACCAGCAGAGGAGTCCTGGTGGCTCAGAGGTCAAAGATGCACTGGTTTGTGGTGGAAATCTGTTTCCCGTAGAGTTGATGGAAACATCTAAAGGATCAGTTCACTCAAATACAAAAAAAAACATCTTCATGTTATTACGTAATGGCACTGGTTTGCTCTAAAGTTTGGAGACTTTCAGAGCTGCAGACGTGCTGTAAAGGCTGCATGAGTAAGTGCAGAGTTACAGAAAACATAAGGTCTGGTCGTTTTTCTCAGCCATGATGACAGTTGTGAAAAATGAGAACGGTGTGACTCATGGTTACTAAGAAAAGGTCAGAAAATATCCTCTTCGTGCTCCTGTCCACATCTTTGTATGAGGAACCACCCATAAGAAGTTCCTGCATTTACAGTGTAAACAGTAATATTTTCCATGATAGGCTTTTAGGGCTTCTGTGGTAGCAACCACGGACGTTTCTTTTTAAAATCCAAAACACTGTGTATAAGTAGTGAATAAACCCATCCAGCATGTGTGTGTGGGGCCTCTTTGGGAAATAAGTGAGCTGAAAAATGGGCACTGATTATGATTCAATAAATGAAGTCCAAATGACTGAATATATGAGCTCCTGACAGAGGTGGGTAGAGTAGCCAAAAAATTGTACTCAAGTAAAAGTACTGTTACTTCAGAATAATATGATTCAAGTTAAAGTAAAAAGGAGTCATCCAAATAATTACTTGAGTAAGAGTAAAAAAGTGCTCGGTGAAAAAACTACTCAAGTACTGAGTAACTGTTGAGTAACGTCTGATTTATTTGTTAACACAAGCATTCAATCAGACAGACAAAAATACTAAATAATCATCTTTAGGCCAATTAGAGTTCATCCAATTGATAAAATAAATTAAAATGAATTAATTAATTACAAAATAGCTTAAATTAAAATAATCCAGGTGAATTCAAGAACTTCAATAAAAAATAAAAGACTTAGGAAATGTTTAAAACATATGTAACCCTTATGTAACCTAAAAAACAAACATTCACCTATCCATGGGGGAAAACGAGTTTAGGAAACTTAGCGCTACATGTTTCCTCAAGTTAGATGTTGAGTTTCTGCTGAAATGTGCGTTTGTTTTGGTTGACACAGAAGACACATAATGTAGCTGCTGTTTCTCACTCTTTGTAAGGTAAACATGCTTTCAGTATGAGGCCTCGTCTGCGTCTTCATTTCCCACCGTTGGTTCTGACATTTTTCATCTGTTTCTTTCTTTGTTTGCTACGACTGCTAATGCTAAAGCTAACCCGTCCCGCCGCTGAGATTGAGTACGGTCACGTGACCAGACTGCACGGCTGCGTCTGATTGGTGGAACACAGTCAGGTGGTAGAGCCTTTGGCGGAAGTCTCTCTCTCTGTCAGAATAAAACATTAAAATGAGGCGTACGCGGGGGGATAAAAATAATGAGGTGTAGAATACCAAAGAGGTAAGAAGAAAAGTAACCAGCTCATTGTAGCCTAATGTAGCGGAGTAAGAGGACAGTTTCTTCTGCACAAATCTACTCAAGTAAAAGTAAAAAGTACAGAGATTTAAAACTAGAACGAGAAGTATAATTTTTTCAAAAACTTACTCAAGTAAATGTAACTCGTTATTACCCACCTCTGGTGATAAGATACGATTAAAAGCTCGGAAAGGGCTTTAAAGGGACCACGAGCTGAGGAGATTTAGTCTATAACCCAGCTTGTGAGGAAATAAACTTGCATGTTGATAAAAGTATTGGGGTGGAAAATAAAGCTGTTAACATGACTGAAGTAGAAAAATATAAATATGTTTTTTTTGTAATTTGGTTGAACTGATCCTTTATACAGTGTAATCAAGGTGGAGCAGCTGAATGAATGAGGCATTAGTCTGAAGAAATAAATGAGTATTGGGCAGTACCATCCCAGCTGAAATGGAGCATTACGTGTCATTTTCTGTGCTGGGACTTTTTCTACATCAAAATGGAAACACTATAAATCGTCTATAAAGTGAAATACCGCATTGGTAGTTGAAAGAGAATCGGGGAGAATGGGAAGAACACGGAGGCTTCTCATAATCTGATATTGTGCTTTATATCTGTCAAACCCGATTGTGGTTGAGGATGATTTCTAATCTCAGTCTTTCCCTGAGACGTTGAGTTATGTGAGCTATTTCACAATGTTGGCTGTTTGGTGTTGCGGCTGCAGAGGAGCAGCTGTGCGAGGACGGCTGGACTAAGTTTCAGGGGAACTGCTACCTGCACTTCTCTGACAGAGAGGAGTGGCTGGACGCAGAGCAGCGCTGCCGGGACCTGAACGCACACCTGGCCAGCATCATCACACCGGAGGAGCAACAGTTTGTCAACTGTGAGTACTTAATGTGGCATCTGCAGGGAAGTATGGAGAAAATTAGACATAAAAGGGTATATGTGATGTTTCTCCTCCACAGCACATGCACATGACTACCAGTGGATCGGCCTGAATGACAAGACGGTACAGGACGACTTCCAGTGGACTGACGGCACTCCTCTGGTGAGTGAGGACTTTACGCTGATGTGTCCTTAGAGCAGGGGCGTCAAACTGATTGAATGAAACATGTCGGGTGTGCTGCTGCAGGGTTGGAACAAAAACCTGCAGGCACACCGGCCCTTTCACGGATCAGTTTGACACCCCTGCCTTAGGGGGTTTAAGATATTTTTTTTTTATACGCCTCAGTGAGAAGATAAAAACTCAACAAGTGCAAAACCAGTAAAAAAAAAAGATTCAAAATGACCACAAAGACATAACAACCACAAAGCTGCGCAAAACAGCAACAAAGACACACAAAATGATCACCAAAAACACAACAGGATCCGAAACAATGAGGCAAACACACAAGATAACCACAAAAAGAAGGAAAAAACCTCAATGACAGATTCCTTTTAAGAGGAACAACAACATGAGTTTATTAAGATACTTTAATAAATACATCCTCGTGTGGCCAATTAAACTATCGCCGAACGGTGCTGACAGCAACCCACCATCGACACACAAATCCAACAGTGAGGATTGCTCTGGTTCGGCCACGTCTGCCCAATGGAGGCGGATCGGCTGCCCATCGGCTTCTCTGGCAATCCAACGTACTGCACCCAAGAAAAGCTGGACAAAACAAATCGAGGAGGACCTGAGGTTCCGCCGACTCGACCTCATTCAGGCAAAGATCGCTGCCACTTTAGTTGCTCATTTATATCATCTCCTGGACAAACAAGGATTAGTACAGACTCACTCAACACCGCATTCATTGCACCACACTTCCACTGTAATGTGTTGTTGGGTTACCCCTAACCCATGGGACAAACATCTATGAAGGGAAACACTTAAAAGAAATGTAAATTCTACAAAACAACCACACATTAAACATCACAAAATTACTCAATTTGCTACAAAAAAAGACACAAAACAACTAAAACAAATATACAGACTGAAGACAAAGACGTAGAGTCCAGAAGTTATGGAACAATAAGTCAACCTGGTTTCCAGACTGTTGTGATAGAAAGATACTTTAAAAAAGCTTCTTAGCTGATTTATTCTTGTTAATCATTTATTAATCGACCTCGACACTGCTTTAATCACATCAGTAGTTGTTTATTGATTTGCATTCAACTTTATAGTCGTTTAAACAAGTCAACAGATCAACAGACTTTGTGGTAATTTGTTTCAGAGGGGCTATTTGTGTGACCCTGCCAAATAAAGTAATGAAAGCCGCTGTTTTTTTGTGTCATAAGAGGTTGTCTGAGCTGATCAGGATGCAAAATAAATGCAGTGTCATCCCAAAACGAACACCAAAATAACCTTGTGTACAGAAACCAAACCTCAGCTGCTCCACTCCTCCCACCTCGACACAAGTGGACGCATTCAGCAGCACAAAAGGACAAACAAACTGGCCTCTAAGCCGGTGTTTCCACACAACACAGAGGTCGTGTATGTTGTGCACAGGTGGAAATGCATCAGTTAACTGAGGACCAAAGATGCCAAATGGACATAAAAACAAGCTAAACAAAAGCAAATAACTGACCTTCAGCACTGAAGTGAAATGAACTGTGTAGATTGATTGGTAGTAAAAAATAGTGTGCAGAATAGTGTGTTTGTAATACTTCTTCTTCCGCAGCAATACGAGAACTGGAGGCCAAACCAGCCTGATAACTACCAGACATCTGGAGAAGACTGTGTGGTGATGATCTGGCATGAGAACGGCCAGTGGAACGATGTACCCTGCAGCTACCACCTGCCATTCACCTGCAAGAAGGGCCCAGGTATGTTGGCTTTTAGCTCTCACAGCTGCTCCAGTGTGTGGACACACCCTGAACGCTCAATTCAATAACACTTTATTAATCCCCGAAGGGAAATTACATCACTGCAGTGTAAATTATGATTAAAGAAATTATATTGTTATAGATGGATAACGAAAGTAAATAACAATCAGCTGACAAACATGTAGAAAGTCGAAGTGTAGCAGAGAGGCGGGACAGATGTCTTCAGAGGTCTCCGTCAGTGGGTAGGGGAGGTGTTTCCATAGCTTTGCAACAACTGAGCTGATGATGTCACACACGGTTACCGCTCTGTCTGCGGTCTCTGTCTGCCCGGATAGTCTTAAAGCTGAGCAGAGAGCTGTTAGAGCTGTTCCTGCAGCCAGGTACAGGATTACACCATCTGTTGTTAACCAGCTCTGTGATCCTCCTCCTTTACTTTTACCACTCTGTCTGCGGTCTCTGTCTGCCCGGATAGTCTTAAAAATCTGTGTTTTTTCTTTAGAAGTTCCTAAAAGATGCAAAGGAACGCTCTTTGTGTCCAGGAGCTGCTGCAGCCGGCTGCCACTTTAATACAAACTCTAACTGACTCCGTCTGGACACCAAAGGGCAGGAAGAACAAACAGATTAACTCTAATGACAAAGTCACCCTGTCAAGTTGTTCACGCAGATGTTTTGTTAAAACAGTTGTCTGGTGACGCATTCCGGCAGACGTGAGCATGTTTTTTCTCATTTGTCAAATATTTTCTCTCTCCCACTTGTGGCCCAATTGTTGAAAAACGCACGCTAAAGTGCCCTCTTGGGAGCCAAAACTCGCTAAAATGTCCTATTGGAAGGCAAAAATGCATGCTAAACTGCCTTCAAGTGCCCCCATAGGAGCCAAATCATGTGCTAAACTGATTTCAAGTGCCCCCATGGGAGCCAAATTGTGTGGTAAACTGCCTTCAAGTGCCCCCATGGGAGCCAAATTGTGTGCTAAACTGCCTTCAAGTGCCCCCATGGGAGCCAAATCGTGTGCTAAACTGCCTTCAAGTGCCCCCATAGAAGCCAAATCGTGTGCTAAACTGCTTTCAAGTGCCCCCATGGGAGCCAAATTGTGTGCTAAACTGCCTTCAAGTGCCCCCATGGGAGCCAAATCGTGTACTAAACTGCCTTCAAGTGCCTCCTTGGGAGCCAAAACGTGTGCCAAAGTGCCCTCAAGTGCCCCCATGGAAGTCAAAACGCGTGCTAAAGTGCCCTCTTGGGAGCCAAAATGCGTGCTAAAGTGCCCTCAAGTGCCCCCATGGGAGCCAAAACGCGTTCTAAACTGCCTTCAAGTGTCCCCATGGGAGCCAAAATGCGTGCTAAAGTGCCCTGAAGTGCCCTCTTGGGAGCAAAAACATGTGCTAAAGTGCCCTCAAGTGCCCCCTTGGGAGCCAAAACTCATGCTAAAGTGCCATCAAGTGCCCCCAGGGGAGCCAAAACGCGTGCTAAAGTGCCCTCAAGTGGCCTCTTGGGAGCCAAAACGCGTGCTAAACTGCCTTCAAGTGCCCCCAAGGGAGTCAAAACACATGCTAAAGTGCCCTCTTGGGAGCCAAAACTCGCTAAAAGGTCCTATTGGAAGGCAAAAATGCCTGCTAAAGTGCCCTCAAGTGCCCTCTTGGGAGCCAAAACACGTGCTAAAGTGCCCTCAAGTGCCCCAATGGGAGCCAAAACGCGTGCTAAAGTGCCCTCAAGTGCCCCCATGGGAGCCAAAACGCGTGCTAAAGTGCCCTCAAGTGCCCTCTTGGGAGCCAAAATGCGTGCTAAAGTGCCCTCAAGTGCCCCCATGGGAGCCAAATCCGATCCTTTCAGCGCCATGTGACCCCACTGACAGTTTGCAGCCTTCATTGTCGAACCAAAAACAACTAAGAGCCGTCAAAATGTTAATGAATGTTTGGAAGTGTTACGGCTTTTTACTGAAATAAGTCAGTTAAATCAACGCCGTGCGGTCTCTGGCTTTGTCTTCAGTGTCCTGTGGGGCTCCGCCAGAGGTGGAAAACGCTCACATGTTTGGGAACAGGAGGCTTGAGTACCCCGTCAACTCCATCATCCGCTACCAGTGCAACCCAGGATTCAGACAGCGCCACCCACCAGTGGTACGCTGCCAAGCTGACGGACAGTGGGAGAAACCCCAAGTGGAATGCACTGATGGTGAGAGACATCCGGTGTTTTACGTAGTCTTTTAAGTAGGGCTGGGCAACGATTTAAAATTTTAATCTAATTTATCACAATTAATCACATTTGTACGTAAAATCCAAAAATGAATCCAAAAGTAGTGTATTGCTTTTAGCATTTAGTTTTATTTTAAATGTGCTGCCATACGAATGAAAGTGCCATAACATTTGTTGTGCAAACACACTTTTAACATCAGCATCTTTCTGTAGTTTTTATGTAGAAGCCTCGCTCCACTGTCTGTTTCCTTGAATGACTTGCTGCTATCAGTTGTGTGTTTTGCCTTTAAGTGATATTTTAGACTGGAACTACTACGCTGAGAAGACAATTCAACTTGGCTGTAAATGAAGGAGTTTTTAAAAAATTTTATTTTGAAATACGTGCTTTTATGTTGAAACAAGTAAAACAGGAAGTAGCGCCGATTAGCTCCGTGAGCTTCACACAAAGGCTGTGTTCGAAACTGCATACTCATCGATCAGACAGTATGCAGAGCGTTTACCCATAATGCATTTCGCTCTTGCCCGAGCCGAAATCAGCCGGCCTGAAGCTGATTTCTCTTAAGCTCTAAACTCTGTAAACTTTAGCAACATTTGAAACATTTTCAGGTGAGAAAGTAGTTGTTTAGATCCCCAACGTGTTGAAAATCCGACAAAATACCGACTGTTTACAATTTTGTTCTGACGAGTTTGGCGCTACTAAAGCTAGCCGCAGTGAGCAACGCACTTCTGGTTATTTTCACAAAATAAAATACCCGTTGCCTTTTATCATAGGGAAAGCCATTACGATACAATTGGTGCTTTTGTTTTGAAAACCTACCCTAGTTGTAGCTAGCTTGAAACTGCCGTTTTGACAGGAAATGACGATCGGCGACGTCAAGTTGCGTTGCATCTTGGGTAGTTTGAGTATGAGTAGTAACCTCATGATGCATACCCAACATTTCAGAGAATCTAGTATGCATCCGTGAAAAAAGTCAGTATGAGTAGTATGAGTAGTAGAAGAAGTATGCGGTTTTGAACACAGCCAGAGACAGAGGAGCAACTGTAGCGGTGATGTCCAACTTTAAAATGAAAATGGCCGAGTAAAAGTTCCGTACCCTTCTCCATGTTTGGTGGATCCGCCGATTACTTTCTTTTCCGGTTCCACAGCAGACAGCAGCAGACTTTTACAAAATAAAACCTGCGTTAATGGGCGGTAAAATATTTATCGGCGTTAAATAATTAGCAAGTTAACACGATAATAACGAGTTAACTCGCCCAGCCCTACTTTTAAGTGTGTTATTTTCTGGAAATAATTGACATTTGTTTTGCTTTTCCCCCCCTTGGCTGCAGTGAAAGCCAGAAAAAGATTACAGCGCAGGAGCGGCAGGAGTCCAGCTGCCAGCAGCACTAAGAAGTAAAAGAAAAACTTAGTATTTAAAAAAGAACAGTAATCGACCACAGAAATCCATTCACGTGAAGATGTTTTGAAGAAATAAGTTGCTCAAATCCCCACATGACTGGTGAGACATCATGGTAATGTGATTTTTGTTTGTCCCATCCCCTGCCCCGACTAATATATTTTAGATTTATATATGTATGGTCATTTTATCGCTCTAAGTTCATTTTCAGTGCGTGTTTTGTGATATGATTGTTTAGTGAAGTCATTGCTGGTAATTGCTGTTGGAAGGTATCACACAGATGGAAAGCTTCCAGAGGTTGGTATCTATAAAGGAATTTTCAAATCAACCATCAATTTTGTCACCATACAGCACACCTTTTTGTCACATCTGTTGGATGAAATACAGATGTAAAGCTTTTAAATCGAAGCTGTGGTAATATTTGTGGTTGTTCACCACAAATATTGGATCTCCCCCCTAAAACTTAAGTTTGCTTTAATCTTACATATGAATTTATTAATTTCAGAGTTGATTGTAGGCCAATTTTAGCACCTCTTCTCTTAGCCCTGCACCAGTCTTTGTATTTAGATTTGTTTGAGTAAGAAACATAAATACTAGATGATAACAGCTGGAGGACAATCACACCAGCGTCTCCGGCACAGAATAAACATTTGTGCTCAAATATTGATTTAAGCATAACGGTGATGATTAAAACTAAAAAAAAAAACAAACAGCAAACATGGAATAACTAAATAAAATCTGTTTAAAGTTTAACCGCCTTCGTGATGGTTTCATCTGATAGTTGAGCCTTTTTAAAGCTTAATAAATAAACTTCGCCCTCTGCATAGTAATTTCATAATCTCTTATTCATGGTGCTGGTATTCTACAAGAAGCAAACAAATAATTCATGGACATGCTCAGCATAATAGAACAATTTGAGTCTTGAGAGGCTTCACCAGTCGATGTAAAAGATAATTAGAAGAAAATGTAACTACAGAGAAAGTAACCAGCTTGTAAAAACGATATTTTGCACCTTTTATTTATTTATTGAGGCTCCTCTGGGTTGAGTCAGTGATTTTACTTCGATCTGTTCTGTTGAAACCACAACAGCATTAGCAACACAACCCCCCCCCCCCCCCAATCTCTCATATTTATAGGATAACATGCTCCAGACCTGCAGTTTGTCATGGTGGCCGGTTTGAGTATTTAGTTGTCTGTGTGCCTTCACTGATCACTCTCCACAACACTGTGCAGTGCACGGTTTCTGTGTGGAGCAAGTGTGATGATCATGTTTCGTGATTGTAACCTCAGAGGAAATAACCTCGTTGTGTAAACCTCCAACTTTGACTGCTTTCATTTGTGCACTTGTGTTATGTCACTGTTGCTGTATGTGGGGGGCTGTGCCTCTTTCTAACATGTTGTCACCTGCTGCATAATAATAAACCAAAGACTGATAATTCACTGTCAAAGCTGCACGTGTGTCTCTGCTGTGGCTCTGTTTTATTCACTCGCTGACAAGATAAGAGCAGTTAATCCCTCCAGTTGATTTATTAACTCCATCAGGTTAACTATGAATGTCTTTCTGAGGTCTTCTTGATGTCTTAGTGAGATATGATCAGACTAAAGTCAGAAGTGAATCGTTTAAAGTCCCTCTCCAGCAGTTATTAATCGACTAAAAACCTATCTGTGGTCCTCCAAATTGTGCATTTATCACAATTTACAAAGAATAAAAACTATCATTGCCTTAAAATGGCCCAGTTTAAGCACATGTTTTTCCTAATTTATTGTGTGAATATGCTAATTCAGCCCTGCGCACAGCTCTATTAAAAGAGAAGCTAGCGCAAACTAGGAGGGGAAGTTAGCTACAGACTAGGAGGGGAAGCTAGCACAAGCTAGGAGGGGAAGTTATCTACAGCCTAGGAGGGGAAGCTAGCACAAGCTAGGAGGGGAAGTTAGCTACAGGCTAGGAGGGGAAGCTAGCACAAGCTAGGAGGGGACGTTAGCTACAGGCTAGGAGGGGAAGCTAGCACAAGCTAGGAGGGGAAGCTAGCTACAGGCTAACTGTAGCTCCCAGGAGGACCTAGTCCTGGTTACTAGCAGCCTACAGCCCCCGCTAGCGCGGAGCTAAGCTTTTCTCATTGCTTCTGTTAGCTCCTCATTTCACCAGTTGCTCACAGTGAATGCAAATCAACCCCGAAGCCCCAAAAATAGTCAGCACTGGTTCCTCCAATGTGGATCATAAAGTCTATCATAGGTGGTTCAAGGCTGTTATCTCCAGTTTTAGCATTGATGGGTGATTTAACTCATGATGTGTCTTTTAGTGTAAAAAAAAAACAAAAACTCATCTGGGACATGTTATTATGGTTTATTTTTAGCAGAGGGGGACTGCAAAGCCACTTAATTTATGCTGATGCACTTGACATTTTCAGTTGATCAGATGTTGAAATTTTCAATCTCCTAATTTAATCATAATAAAATCTTGGAAATATGTTAGCCTACAGAGACCTGTTGAGCATATTGTGCTTGTCTTGGAGAGCCTCATATATACATACTGTATACATCATGTATATGTATTATATTGGTCTACCAAAAATCAACACCCTCTTCCTTAAATAAAATATGTAAAACATGACAGTGCTGTAGAGCTTTACTGAGGTTTTGATCATTTTTAAGAAAGATCAAAAGGAATCAAATGGCTTTCAGCTGACATGCAGAGGTGGAAACATCAATGCTGAGTGACAGGCTCAAGCTTAGTTAAAGTAAATAAAAAATGTATTCCACCAAAGTGTCAGATCAAATGCAAAAAAAAGGTACACAAGCACGACATTTTCAAGACAAAGCTCTGGTGAAATAACTGTCTTTTACCGGGTAAAACAGGCAAATAAATTGAGATGGATTAAAAGAAACGTCTTTATTAGTTTCATCCCTGCCCGACATTGTCTTATTTACTGTTTTATGGCACCAAAGTGTTTGTACTCATCTCAGTTATTGCTAATAAAGACACTTGAGTCGGGACCTCTTTTAAAAGATTTGTGTTTCTACTCCATCTGTATGAGTTTTACATGCGTGTAACTGCAAAGATCAGCGAGCCTTTCATCGCTCCAGGAGGGTCCCCGCCCCGATGCCCCAGGTGCAGACAACAATCGTGTCTTTCAGCTGTTCGCGGAGTCCTAAAGAGCCCCGTGTTGGTGGAAGCAGTCGAAGTAAACAGGACAGAGCACTGACTCATAGGAATAATAAAATTACGCTAAATTTCTGTTTGCCCAGCAGGGCGGGTTGCACATGGCGTCAGCATTCCCCCGTCTCTCAATGGGGTTCTTTTAAGGATCTCCTGCACCACTCCCTCCAAAACACCAGCTCGGCCCCTGGGACCTCTGCATGAATCCTTCTCCTTCTTGCACCTGTTAATAGAGAGTGTTTGGAACCTGTTGCGTGTTGTTAATCAGCAGAAAAATATAGAGTCCTGTCAGACATTCCAGTTTGCTTTGTACATTTTCGTTCGTCAGATCTGTTTACAGATTTAGACAATTTGCTGAATCTCTGACAGTGTAAATGAAGACCAAACTGAGATCATTCTGTTTGGGAGCAAAGAGAAGAGGGTCAGCGTTGGTAAATATCTTGAGACTCTGGACCTTACAATCACTGATCAAGTTGGTAAATTGGGAGTGTTGATAGACTCAGATCTGACTTTCAGCAGCCACATCAAAGCTGTCACCAAGGCAGCTTTTTACCATCAGAAACATCAACAGAATTAAAGGTTTCCTCTCCCAAACAGACCAGGAGAAACTCATCCATGCATTCATCTCCAGCAGACTCCATCACTGTAACGCTCTTTTAACTGGACTTCCCACAAAGAGCATCAAACATCTGCAGCTCATCCAGAACGCTGCTGCTGGAGTTTTAACCCGGACTAAGAGATCTGAACACATCACAGCAGCTTTAAAATCTTTACTCTGGCTTCCAGTCAGTCACAGAATAGATTTTAAAAGCCTGCTGATGGTTTACAATCTGTGATCTGTTCAGAGAATATAAAGCCAGCAGAGCTCTGAGATCCAAGGACTCAGGTCAGCTGGTCCAGTCCAGAGTCCAGACTAAACATGGAGAAGCAGCATTTAGCTGTTATGCCGCAAACAAGTGGAACAAACTGCCAGTGGAGATTAAACTTTCACCAAATGGAGACATTTTTAAATCCAGGTTAAAGACATTTCTGTTGCTTGTTTTTAAATTCATTTAAATGATTTTATTTGTTTCTCTTTATATTCTTTTATGTATTTTTAATAGGGCTGGGCGAGTTAACTCGTTATTATCGCGTTAACTTGTTAATTATTTAACGCCGATAAAAATTTTATCGCGCATTAACGCAGGTTTTATTATAGTAAAAGTCTGTTGCTTTCTGCTGCGGAACAGGAAAAGAAAGTAATCGGCGGATCCACCAAACATGGAGAAGGGTACGGAACTTTTACTCGGCCATTTTCATTTTAAAGTTCTTCCAGACGGCGGAGTCGACAGAACCAAAGTCATCTGTAAACTCTGCCAAGTTGAATTGTCTTCTCAGCGTAGTAGTTCCAGTCTAAAATATCACTTAAAGGCAAAACACACAACTGATAGCAGCAAGTCATTCAAGGAAACAGACAGTGGAGCGAGGCTTCTACATAAAAACTACAGAAAGATGCTGATGTTAAAAGTGTGTTTGCACAACAAATGTTATGGCACTTTCATTCATATGGCAGCACATTTAAAATAAAGCTAAATGCTAAAAGCTATACGCTACTTTTGGATTCATTTTTGGATTTTGTGTACAAATGCGATTACTCGTGATTAATCAGGGAAATCATGTGATTAATTAGATTAAAAAATTTTAATCGTTGCCCATCCCTAATTTTTAATCCTTCTTCCACTCCCTGTTGCAATGCTTTTATTTTATGTGAAGTACTTAATTGTTTTGTAAATGAAATATGCTACAAATAAACTTGATTTGATTTAAAGAAAAATAAATCTCAAAATACTCAAGGCAAACACTGCATTGCACAGACAGAGATTCCTCTGGGAATGAATGGACTCCTGGATGAGTCACATACATACACACACAGAAGTGTGTGGAAATGAGGCGTCTTTCCTATGGGAATCGATATAATCTTCAATATGTGTGCAAAACTCCCCCTTCTGTATTTTTCCAGTGCAGATGTTCCTTTGGAAATGTAGAAAATGCTCAATTTTGTGCTCTATTTCAGACAGACTGCACTCCGTGCCAGGAATTTAAAAAGCAGGCAAATTAACCGCTCCAGTCAAACCGATCGCTGCCTCATTATTACATTTTCAAATGATGGGTTCATGACATATTTAGTTAAACTTGGTGTTGAATTGACAGGTACATGTGTAACATACAGAGTGTGTGCCCAGCAGCTCGTAAATCTTTTGAACATGCAGGTCAAATACCCAGCTATTTTCTCGTTTTTCTTATGTATCTATGGTCCTGTTTTCCATACAAACGTGCCATAAAACTGGATTTTACTCACGTTGAACACAAAAGAATAAAGTCTGATAAGTTATACAGAATTACAGCAAAGGTAAAGCTGTGTGAAAACAAAGTGTGATATTATGGAGCCCTCTTAGTGGAAAGAGCATCGTTCATAAACTGTCAATTCAATCTTTAAATATGAATATAACAGTGAAAGATAAATCAGAGGCAGTGGTTTCAGACTGTTTCAGTTAAAGAAACATTCAAACATTTGGAAGTGTAGATATTTAATTTGCTATAAATTATGGGAACTTTAAAGGTCAATTTTCTAAACATCAAACAGAATTTAACTGCACCTCAAAGAAGTTATTCAATCAGATTAAAAGATTCTCACACAGGTGCAGTTTAAGGGAAGATGGAGTAAAGTTTAATCATGGAGTCCTAATCTTATTTAAACTATTAAATTGATTGTTCTTTAACTGGATAACAGCTGTAAATCATTTTAAATGATGTTTTTTCTTAGATTTTTGGTGGCAGATATCCCCATTTCCATTTGATATTTTCAAAATATATCAAATGAATTGATGAAATGGCAGTCAGAGTCAATGTAGACGCTTTTCGGATTGAAAGACAGTCTTGTCTTCACCTTTGGGTGCAAATGATTAAAGTCTTGAAACACCACTGGGACGTAGACCAAAAACAAGTGTTACACCATAGTGATAAAGTGGCATGAATTATGTGTAGGAGGCCATCTTGATTCAGTAGTTATAAAAAGGTATATTCCTTTATAAACCTGGTGTTTGAGGAAAGTATGATTTTCATCTTTAATATAATTGTAATTCCAGATGTGTGTGAGATAATAGTTGGACCCACACAAAAGAGAGACAAGGGCCCGGACAAGACATCTGCGGGTCCCTGTTGTGGGTCCCTTTCAAATAATAATGCCATTACCTATTTATATTGATTCATTTCATGAAGTATCCCGAGCATCATGACATTTTCCTTACTATAGATCCTTATTCTGATGTTCACACTACTAAACTTTGCTGATAAAATTTAATTAATTAATACTCGAACAAAAATTGTAAAGTTTGGCGATGCGGAACCAAAGTTACCAAACTCTGTTTTCGGTCGGACAACAAACGATGAGTTCCTGTGATGCCCTCTCTGGCTGGATAAAGATGGCTTTCCCAGAGTTTTTAGCTATATAAATTAAGTTGTATAATACTTAATAATCGATTCGAGACACCGACCAAGTCCAGTGTACGTACACAATTATTTTATTGTCGAAATGACTCGTAAAATCCTTCGAAAGTCACCGAGTTTAGCGGGTAAATAGGCTAACCGATGCTAACAGACTGGGAGTTAATGCCTGGAAAACACCATCAACCACCGTCACCGGCGCCTCTAACGGCTCATAAAAATCGTTCTTGTATTAAACTAAAACAGTAAGAAATTATCATGCTCCACAAGCCTTTTCTGTTCGGCTCACAGATGAGCTAAACAGAAACGGTTGTGTGTGTTGGCCACCGATGCGTTTTCCTGCGTTACAAGTTAGACTGACTGAAGGCAGCTTCTTAAAGATTTCACACATTTATTTCAACTTTACGTGTATTTTTAGCGTAACAACGGCATGCATCTTGAAGTATTACATCGTATGACTCATTCACTATGAATACAAGGTCAAGAACAAATGTAACCCATTTATTTAACAAGTTTTTGTATAATTTTGCAGTTTTTTCCTTCTTATTGTCAAACTGTTTTGAGTTCAGCTGCAGTGTAGCAACTATAACTGACATGTTACTGTATTTATGTTGAATAAATGTGAGCATTTAAGTCCCCTGCACAGTTTGAAAATTAATATTTGAACACAGCCTGAACCCTCTCAGACGAGCTTTCTGTCCTTTCTTTAAGGAGTCTTCAGGAACAGTTCTCCAGGCTTCTTGAAGGACATCCCAAAGCTCTTCTTTGGATGTGGGCTGCCTTTTGTTGCGTTCTCTGCCAACATGATCCCACACTGCTTCAGTAATGTTGAGCTCCGGGCTCTGGGGAGGATTCATCCCTCCATCAGACCTGCTGCCACTGATTTTCAGCCCACTTCTTGTGTCCTTTGGCACAGCTCAGCCTTTTCTCCCTGTTTCCCTTCCTTAAGAACGGCTTCCTGACAGCCACCCTTCCATGGAGCCCATTTCTGATGAGGCTTGGGCCAACAGCAGATGGATCAGCTGAAGGTCCAGATGCATCTCTCAGCTCCTGTGTCAGGTCTTTGCTGGATGTTTTCCTCTTTCTTAAGGACATCACTTTCAGATCCTGTTCATCTGCTGTAGATAGTTCTTTAGGCCTGACACTTCTTCTTCTGTCCTCCACTTGTCCAGTTTCCTCAAATGTTTTAAGGACACACTGCACACCATGCTGAGATATGCCAAGTTTTCAGCTAACAGCTCTTTGGGAATCACCTTGTTGCTGCAAAAATCCTGTTTTCTGTCTGTCACACTGTGTTATCTTTGCTGTTTTTCACAGATGCAACTAAAGAAATGGGAACAAATTATGTGTCTCTGTGACAGGCTGCTGGGAACAAAGTGCCTAAAGATCCAATTTAAAATGGCTTCTTTGCTAAGTTGTCTGTTAGGAGCATTTTCTCTGCCTGAATGATTCACAGGTCAAAGTTAAGTGGCTTAACAAAGAAAAAGACACATCAGGTACGAGGACTGGACTGAAAAGGAGTGAAAAAGCAGCAAATGTCCAAAGAAAACCTTTGACAGACAGCTTCAGAAAGCCGGAGAACTATTGCTCAAAGCCACTTTAAAAGATTACAAGAAAGTCTGACTGCTTGGAAGGAAAATATGAAGAAATGACAGTAATTGCACATTAATTGAAATAGAATCTCCACCTTTTTCATCCTTTAGCCAAAGCAGTGTGTTGGACTGATCCTTTGCAGTTGTAGCTACTGTTAACACCTGCTCAGAATCAATACCTTGTGTATATAGACCTTATATCTCCTCCTCGTGTCATCGTCCGTCTCAGCTGAGGAGGTGCAGAGATGAGGGGTGAGGAAGACAAAAGCACTTTACTAAATAAACCAAGCTTACTTTGGATGAGCTGCACGCCTCACGCTTCACCTCTCAGCGGAGAGTCAGATCCCTAAAAATGTCAAATTCTAAATAAATAAAAAAACAGTTCTTACCTTTGATTTGATCATAAAAGCTTGATGACTCAGTCAAACTGACCCTTTTTCAAGACGTTTTAACCATAAAGTGAGTAAGTGCTCGAATAGAATTTTTTTAAAATCTTTTTAAAATTTTTAATTTAATTTAATTTTTTTTTTAATTTTAATTACATTTTTTTAAATTTTAATTTAATTTTCTTAAATTTTAATTTAATTAAAAAAAAATGTATTTAAATTTTTTTATAAAATAAATATTTTCATTTTGAATGTCACGCGTAGCACAAGTGCATTTTGTTTACTTTTGAGTCGACTGTTTTATATCTAACAGATGAGACCAACTTATCTATTTGCTCTAATTTAAATGTTAATCTCTGATGATTTGTTGCACCTCCTTTACATGTTTTGTTTGTACGTATTGGACCATAATTTTACCCGCGTTAGGGGTTAAAATGTCTCCTTTGAACCTGGAGTGAGGCTCAGAAACCAAAGCTAAAACTGTGAAATACTTGGTACTGATGTGCCTTTTATTCTTGTTTTTCTGTCACATTTCGTAGATAAACTCTGCTGATGTCATGCTTTTATGCACTGGCTGATCTGATGATAATTAAGACTACAAGAATGGTTAACAGAAAGTCAATCAAATCAAAAATAATTCAGGATTGATTGTAGAAACGGCCCCCCAGGCTGTTGCCCTCGGTTCCATGGCAGCTGTGACCTGAGCTTTATCTTCCTCTGCAGGTTGATGGCCTGCCTCCTTCCTCCCGTCCCGTCTGATCTCACCTCCTTTCTGACGGCGTCGCTTCCTCGCGGCTTCGCCGTTGGGCCGTCGCAGCTCTGCCAGGGCAGGTTGGGGCTGTGGTGGGTCGGCCGCCCGCTGCAGGCTGGTTCCCTGCTGGGGAGGGAGGGGGACGCAGAGTGGGCCTCCGAGCGTCGCCGCGACCCGGCGGTCCACAGCCGAGGCAGCGAGCCCGGAGCGGCTCAGACCGGCAGCTCAGAGGAGGAAAAGGTAACTTTGGTGCTTTGATCCGTTAAAATGTTTGACTTGACAGATCCAGATGGTTCTTTTATGTAAAAAGAACAAACAGACGCCTCATCTTTCAGAGAGAGTTTTTTTTAGTTTAAGCTTCATAGAAAAGTGTCTTTGCTCAAACATGAAGGGGTTAAATCCACAAATCCACCTCTTAAATTCCTGTCTGCTGATGTATCGTCAAAAACAGACGAATACTAATAAGGAATTACTCTATAAGCAAGAATTACGAACAGTGCGGAGTATCGAAAGCCTTGAAATATGTTTGAACTCAAAATAAATGGAAGAAATACTTGAAAAAAAATGCCTGTTGCCTTTGTAAATGTCAGCTGAGCCTTTACTCGATGAAGCCCGTGAGTTTTTCTGTTCTGGTGGGCCGAACATTTCAAAAAGCTTCATAAAAAGCTAACAATTTAAACCCAGAAGCGCCTCAGGTTCCACACCATGGCTGTGTTCGAAACCACATACTACATACTGCATACTACATACTACATACTGCATACTGCATACTACATACTACATACTACATACTACATACTGCATACTGCATACTACATACTACATACTGCATACTACATACTGCATACTACATACTACATACTGCATACTGCATACTGCATACTACATACTACATACTGCATACTGCATACTACATACTGCATACTACATACTGCATACTGCATACTGCATACTACATACTGCATACTGCATACTGCATACTACATACTGCATACTACATACTGCATACTGCATACTACATACTACATACTGCATACTACATACTGCATACTGCATACTACATACTGCATACTACATACTGCATACTGCATACTACATACTACATACTGCATACTACATACTGCATACTACATACTGCATACTGCATACTGCATACTACATACTACATACTGCATACTGCATACTACATACTGCATACTACATACTGCATACTGCATACTGCATACTACATACTGCATACTACATACTGCATACTGCATACTACATACTGCATACTACATACTGCATACTACATACTGCATACTACATACTACATACTGCATACTGCATACTACATACTGCATACTACATACTGCATACTGCATACTACATACTGCATACTGCATACTACATACTGCATACTGCATACTGCATACTACATACTGCATACTACATACTACATACTGCATACTGCATACTACATACTGCATACTACATACTGCATACTGCATACTGCATACTACATACTGCATACTGCATACTGCATACTACATACTGCATACTACATACTGCATACTACATACTACATACTACATACTGCATACTACATACTGCATACTACATACTACATACTGCATACTGCATACTACATACTGCATACTGCATACTACATACTGCATACTACATACTGCATACTGCATATTACATACTGCATACTACATACTACATACTGCATACTGCATACTACATACTGCATACTACATACTGCATACTACATACTACATACTACATACTGCATACTGCATACTACATACTGCATACTGCATACTACATACTGCATACTACATACTGCATACTACATACTACATACTGCATACTACATACTGCATACTGCATACTACATACTGCATACTGCATACTACATACTGCATACTGCATACTACACAGTAGCGGCTCGTGGTCTGGAAAATAGGCGGGGCAGATGATCTGCGTTATCAAAATGCAAGCTTTTATGGAGCATACGCAATAGGCCAATAGTGAAAATGAGCGAAGAGAAAGTTTGTGAAAGGAATTAATACTGCCTACGTTTCAATTACAGGGAAACTTGTCGCAAAGCATTACCTAGCATGGCTAATTTCATGGCACAATTCAGATGCGCCTTGCTGGACTCGTGTTTTTTTGCCTTTTCCGAAAAATGCTTCATGTCACACACACCGACAGTGCTCCAACCTAAGCTAGCAGACAAGTAACCTACTGTACATGTACGAAGCTGTCAACACATTGTTTACTGTCTCAACATTGCTTTGCTCATCAAGCTAAGATATTTCATTAAATCACTCCCAGTTTCTCATTTTGCAAAGACTTCATTCACAATCACTTAAACTTTGTAAGATACCAACTATAAAGTAAAATCTTTACCTACCACAAACGTGAATCCGGATTAAACAGCCAATATCCTTCATCAAATCCGACATAGTTATCCGTTTTATCCAACAAGTTTGTAGGGGAATTTGGCGGCACTGAAGTTCCCACTGGCTAGATGGGCGGAGTAATATATTTCTTAAACCCTCTGAGTCCTTTCCATGTCCAGGGCAGATGATACACCTGCCCCAATAGCATCTATACAGGCGCGCTAAATGTTACATGATATTATGCTACGTAGGGGCCTACAGTGATTCTGATTGGTAGAATGTGCTCGAGAGTTCGGCTGGGCCGGGCTTAGCTGAGGGCAGCCAGGCATCTGCCCTGGCCAGTGGCCATAGATTTAACGTTAAGCAGCCAGACTGGAGGTAGGCTATATTTCAGCGAAAATAAAAACAGATTCCACTCGCAAAGTCCATCACAAGCCACAATATGGTGTAATACGATTCCCACTGTGATTGAAGTTGAAATAAATATTTTATCTATAATTTATAATTATCTATATTTTATCTATAAAAGAAAGGTTGGGGGTGTGGAAGGCGGGGCTCTGCCCATCCTGCCCAAATACAGCGGCCGCGGCTGATACTACATACTACATACTGTATACTGCATACTACATACTGTATACTGCATACTGTATACTGCATAACACATACTGTATACTGCATACTGCATACTACATACTGCATACTGCATACTACATACTGTATACTGCATACTACATACTACATACTGCATACTACATACTGTATACTGCATACTACATACTACATACTGTATACTGCATACTGCATAGTACATACTGTATACTGCATACTACATACTGCTTACTACATACGACATACTGTATACTGCATACTACATACTACATACTGCATACTACATACTGTATACTGCATACTACATACTACTTACTGTATACTGCATACTACATACTGTATACTGTATACTGTATACTGCATACTACATACTGTATACTGCATACTACATACTGTATACTACATACTGCATACTACATACTGTATACTGCATACTACATACTACATACTGTATACCGCATACTGCATACTACATACTACATACTACATTCTGAATACGGCATACTACATACTGTATACTGCATACTGCATACTACATACTGTATACTGCATACTGCATACTACATACTACATACTACATACTACATACTGTATACTGCATACTGCATACTACATACTGTATACTACATACTGTATACTGCATACTGCATACTACAGACTGTATACTGCATACTACATACTACATACTGTATACTGTATACTACATACTACATACTGTATACTGCATACTGCATACTACATACTGTATACTGCATACTACATACTACATACTGTATACTGCATACTACATACTGTATACTGCATACTGCATACTACATACTGTATACTACATACTACATACTGTATACTGCATACTGCATACTACATACTGTATACTGCATACTACATACTACATACTGTATACCGCATACTGCATACTACATACTACATACTACATTCTGCATACGGCATACTGATCGATCAGAGAGTATGCAGAGTGTTTACCCACAATGCATTTTGCTCCTGCCCGAGCCGAAATCAGTCGGCCTGAAGCTGATTTCTCTTAAGCTCTAAACTCTGTAAACTTTAGCAACATTTGAAACATTTTCAGGCGAGAAAGTAGTCGTTTAGATCCCCAACGTGTTGAAAACCTGACAAAATACCGGCTATTTACAATTTTGTTCTCACAAATTTGGCGCTACTAAAGCTAGCCGCAGTGAGCAACGCACTTCCGGTTATTTTCACAAAATAAAATACCCGTTGCCTTTTATCATAGGTAAAGCCATTACGATACAATTGGTGCTTTTGTTTTGAAAACAGGAAGTGAAGCTACCCTCGTTGTAGATAGCTTGAAACTGCCGTTTTGACAGGAAATGACGATCTGCGACGTCACGTTACATTGCATCTTAGGTAGTTTGAGTATGAGTAGTGACCTCATGATGCATACCCAACATTTCGGAGAATCTAGTATGCATCCGGGAACTTCTCGCTTACTTAAACTTGCATACTAACTCAAAAAGTTAGTATGAGTAGTAGGAGAAGTAGGAGAAGTATGCGGTTTCGAACACAGCCCAAGACTGTGTTGATGCAAACTGTTACACATTCTGTAGGTATACAGGTAGATCGGGGCTTCCTCATCAGTAACGGGGCATTGTCCCGGTCCGTTGTTGAGAACACGGAGCTGAGTCGAAAGACAAAGCTTTAGATGAACTGGTGTGGGTGGCTGGGCTCAGCCTTGGAGACGGGCTGAGGCGCTCACACATCAGGAGGGAGGCTGGAGAAGAGTCGCTGAGGTTTTTCAGGCACATCCAGCCGGGAGGAGACCTGTGCCGGAGCCAGAAGTCCCTGGAGGGGATTATACACTCACCGGCCACTTTATTAGGAACACATGTTCAATTGCTTGTTAACACAGACAGCTGATCAGCCAATCGCATGGCTGCAGCTCAGTGCATTTAGGCATGTAGAGGTGATCGAGACATCTCGCTGAAGTTCAAACCAGGATCAGAATGGGGAAGAACGCGGATTTAAAGGGATAGTTTGCCTCTTTTGACATGAAGCAGAATGACATCCCATACTAGCAACATCATTTATGAATATCTTCTTACCCCCTGCTGCGTCCTGTGAGCAGAGTTCCAGCCTCGTTTTGGTGTTGATGAAGGTAGTCCGGCTAGTTGGCTGGGGTTTAAAAAATAAAGCGTTCTCCAGGAAAAAGTCAGACCTCACAATCGCTTGGCCCTATTTTCTCTCCATCCTTTCGTATCTCTGCCTGCTGTGTAGACCGTGCAGAGCGAGCAGCAAACACCGTAACAGGCGCGGCTGTCCGAAAAAGAGAAAATATCCAGAGAAAATGCCTCGTTGGTGTGAGAGGTCAGAGGAGAATGGGCAGACTGGTTCCAGATGACAGGAAGGCAACAGGAAACTGAGACTACAATTTACACAGAGTCACCAGAACTGGACAAGAGAAGGTTGGAAAAACGCTGCCTGTCTGGATTTCAGCTGGTCGGGTCAGAATGAAAGCATGGATCCATCCTGCCTTGTATCAACGGTTCAGGCTGCTGGTGTAATGGTGTGGGGGAGATTTTCTCTGCACACTTTGGGCCGCTCAAACTGGCTTCTCCAACATGAACAATGAGTTCCCTGGACTCCAACGGCCTCCACAGTCACCAGATCTCAACCCAACAGAGCAGCTTTGGGATGGAACGGGAGATTCTCATCATAGATGTGCAGCCGACACATCTGCAGCAGCTGCCTGATGCTATCATGTTAATATGGAGGAAAAACCTCTGAGGAATGTTTCCAACTTGTTGAAAGCATGTCACGAAGGAGGAGCTGCAGAGTTGGAAGCAGAAAGGATGGAGAGACATTATCACTGAGATGAATCAGAGGCTAAAACAGATAGATTTACAATATTTTTTAACTTGCCACACATTCATCCTACGTTTGGACTCGCAATTCAATACCACAGACAACCAATCATAGTGGTAAAGTTGAATCAATATACATTGACCCTAACCCTCAATAAGTGGCGTGCTGTTTAGCTGAGCTTATGGATTCTGTGGCTCGCCATCGGCCGTCAGAATGAGAGTGAACAGATATCTGAGTGGAAATAAGCACAAAGAGACACAGGAACAGATCCAGCGCCACATTTAGCCGTTTCAATGAAAGCGATAACGATTCACACTTAGATTTAATGTGTTCTTGCACAGTTCTTTGTCCGGTCCAACAAGTGTCGAGACTTTCAGCTCAGTAGGTGTGAGTAATTACGCAAAAAAAAAAAACAGGCAACGGTCCCACCAGGGTGAGATAATACATTATATAATATATATATAGATAATATATAACTTCCATATTTTCAAACTGTTTTTTAATTTGTTTTTTCAATAAAGTATCTATCTATCTATCTATCTATCTATCTATCTATCTATCTATCTATCTATCTATCTATCTATCTATCTATCTATCTATCTATCTATCTATCTCAATCACATAAAGTGCTAATACATAACAAAACACCGCACATTGTTTGAAAAAGGAATGGGAAGAAGTACAATACTTTTTTAGTTTCCCACCCCTTTTTAACTACTCTTCAGTTTGTAAATATCCTAACTACAATACACCTATATAAATATTTGCCATATATACACTTCCTAAATATCTAAATAAATATTTAATCACAAAATAAATATATACTACACACATATCCTTGTAAATATAAATGTAAATATGAATATATATATATATATATATAACTATCCCCTTAACTCCTTTAACTGGTGTTTCATGCATTACTGTAAAGAAATCACCAGAAAATTGAGCTGTAAACAAGCTGCTGAAAGAGATAAAACCTCCTGTGTGCTGCAGCTGACACTCATTAAGTGACGGGCGTAGAGGACAAAATTGTTTTAGATGCTCTTCTAATGACTGCACACTATATTGAGGATTTCTCTGCATCCTTAACTCATTTTCTTCAAGCTAAGAACCCACGCTTTCAGCACATGTTAGGAAGTTGAAGCAAAAAAACCTGCAATTATCACACGTTCGTTGGGGCCTGAATCCCGACTGCACCTGAATCAGGATGAGCAACAACCTGCAGCACCGAGCGCTCTGCTGCAGAGATGCTGCCGCTCATAAGGAGCACATGTTCCTGTTTAACAGCCTGAATCCATCTCGTCTGACTGATTCTTCATAACGAGGCCTCGGTCTTTGTGTCGGCCTCAGACAGAAGCGAAGGCAGTACCCGCGAGTCGCTCTGCTTAATTAAATGCCGACCCCCGTGGGAGGATAACGAATTGGTCCTTGTAATTTTCACCAAATGTTCCACCGAAGAAGAAAGCACCGAGGAACTCCAGTCTGAGGGGCTTCACAGATGAAAAGTGCAGCGCAATCAGCGCTCATTCAAAGCTCTGACTGTCTGCTTGAGTCCATCACGGAGCGAGCGGCTGATCGTTAAGGTGGTAAAAGCATGTAGTGTGACAGTAAAAAGCCTGCTTTGTGTTTTGTAGGCACTGATGGGGGGAGCAGCGGTACAAAAAAGCGTCTGGATCAAGTAAGTAAAGAGGAATTCACACAAGAGTGGAAGAAACAGCTGGAAAAACCATTAAGATCCTTTACTTAAGTAAAAGTAATGTTAAAAATACTCCATTACAGGTGAAAGTCCTGCACCAACAGCAGAATTATTGAATGAACGTGCTACAGATTGACTCTTATATCTGTCAGATTTAAAACTGGCTGCTTATTTATTAGAGTTTCAGCTCATTTTCTGTTATTCAGGCTCCACAATGCTGAACAAAAGAGGGTAAATGGGCCGTACTCGTACAGCTCTTTTCCACTCAAAGCACTTTAACACCACATTCACTCATCTTATCCTTACAGCTAGTGCTTCCTACCACATTCACAGACTGATGCATCAGTAGGAAACGTGGGGTTCAGTGTCATGTGGGGAAGCTGGAGTCGAACCACCGACCGTCCGATTGGTGGGCGACTGCTCTTCTTCCTGAGCCACAGCCGCTATTTGAGCTATTTGTCTTTTTTTCTTTTCTAAAACACTTTATAGGATGTATGAACATGAACCTGCCGACAAAATTTGATTCGATTTTTGACAAAAAAACGAGGAAATGTTTTCTATTTCAGTGCTGACTTCAATTAATAAATGTAAATGTACTTTATTTATACAGCCCTTTACAGGCAATCCTTACGGTGTACCAAAGTGCTTTACAGCAGGTAATAAATAAAGAGAAGAATAAGTAAAAACAAATAAAAACAATAAAAGAACAGTGAAAGCAATATAATACAACAAAATTGATTAAGATAAAATAAGATAAAAGTGTCATCATACTACTGGGTATTAAAAGCCATCCTAAATAAGTAGGTTTTTAGCCTAGATTTAAAGAGGCCCAGGTCAGAAATAAGACGCAGCTGGACGGGGGGCTTATTCCAGAGCCTGGGGGCAGCTTTGGGAAAAGGCTCGCTCACCCCAGGGTTTGTATTCTGAGGACAGGAATGTCCTTTATAGAATTGAAGCCATAAAGAATTGAAAAATAAAGAATAAATGTTGGTTCCAAATCTTTAAAAGTCAACAGAAACCAGCTTTGGTCAAACAGATAAACTAATTGGTCTTTGACTCCAGTAGGAGCTGGACAGACTTTGCCAATCAGAAGTGATTGATCGGGAGGCGGCGCTAAGCCGCTAATCTTACTTAACTGCGCAGGCCCCAGATCGATCCCTCTGACTGATATATTATAGTTATATTTAAGTTAAAAGAACATCTAAAATTAAAGAAATAGTACATTTGAAATATGTGCAAATGTGTTCAACAACCCCTTTGTGATGATTCTGAATTACCCTTAGATGTCACGTGATTGGTTCAGTGTCGGTATTTTGTGCTCTTCGGCTCCCCCTACAGGTGTGGATGTAACACCACGTGCCCTGCACGTGTACAGCCACGTACACGGGAACTTGTTGTCATGTTAAAGAAGCCACAAAGACGCCATGAAAAGCCCACAAAAAATGTTCAGTTCAGTGACAGTAAAGCTCAATCTTGTGGGCTGGAAACTAAAGTTCCCGGGCGCTTCAGGGCAGAAACAAGTCAGAAGCCCCTAGTTTTAAGGTTCACAAACTTCTCCAGTGTTGCTTGAAGTCCACCTACAACCGGAGATTGTTTTCCCCCAGAGCAGCAGCAGCCTCTGCCCTCACTGACACGACTTTAATCTTTTCCTTCGGCCACGACTTCTGTGAGGTCCTTTCCATGATGCTGTCAAAACACATCAAACAACACCGTGAGCCTTGTATTTTCCAACCAAAATGCAAAGAAAATAGGGTTGAAAAAGCCCAATATTTTTACTTTTTGGAGTGTTTTAACCTCCAGATTTTATCACAATTTTAAACTGTCCAAAGACTCTGTTTCTGCTAGTTTTTCTTGAGCCTGATGTGTTTTGCCAACTCTGCCTTCTGCATCTGCACCAGCGTTGCCTCCTGCTCCAGGCGGTGAACTCTGAGGTGTCCTGATAAAAGCTGTCCCAGATTTCTCTCCCACAGAGTGAAAGTGGGGAAAAAAAATTGCACCATTGCATCATGTTAGTTTCTTGTGATGGGCCTTTAAGGAACATAGTCACACAAACCACTAAATAAATTGGTTGTTTTGGCTGGTTATCATACAGCTTACCCCTCCTCATTATGTTTGACCTCATAATATGAATCTTTTATGTCCCTAATCTGCAATATTCGACCGTGTTTCATTACACAGATGCATCAGTGCAATCTGAGCCTCCTGCTGGTCGGATACATTCTGAATCAGTTTGTTTTTTGGGTTTATTTCCCCCTCAGCTTTGCCTGTCAGGCGCGATGCAGGGCCCAGCAGAACGTGGCAGTGCAGTGTGGGTGTGGTGAGGCGTGCGCGGGCGTGGGCAAGTGCGTGGAGGTGTTTCTGCGTGTGTGTCAGGACGTCCAGCCAGGATCTGAGCTGCTGTTGTATGATGACGCCGTCGCAAAAAGTCAGCTGACGGACAATCCAGGCGACTCCGCTAGGCGCACAGGTAAGAATTACCAGTATCACACAGAGAGTTTTGCATTTATCTTGTCTTAGTACCAGAATTAGCGGTGCTGTTTTCATTAAAAACCTTTATGTCTAATACTTTTTCAAGGTTTTGTTTAAAAAAAGTGAGGCATTTTACTGTTTAATTAGAGAATATCAGCTGAAAGAAGCAATAAAAGGCCTGAAAAGTGATGCTAAAAAGAAGCAGCTGGAGCTGCAGTTCTCAACTAATTAGGGTGATTAGCAGCAGGTCAGTATTATGATTGGGTACAGAAAGAGCACCTTAGAGAGGCAGAGTCTACAAAATTAATGATTAATGTCCCTCATCAACTGTATGCAAATTCATCAAAAGTTCAGGACTAACTCTGAATCCTGACAAAAACAGGGAACAACACAAACATAGAGGAATAAGGAATTAGTTTATTTAGAAATCAAACCAACTTTACTCCTGAAAGGAAAAAGGAATACATGAGGAACGCATGATGAGCGAGCATAGCCCAGCATCCAATGTGGACGGGGTCGCTAACATAACCCAGCATCCAATATGGGTGGAGTCGCTAACATAGTCCAGCATCCAACATGGGCGGGTCGCTAACATAGCCCAGCATCCAATATGGGCCGGGTCGCTAACATAGCCCAGCATCCAATATGGGCGGGTCGCTAACATAGCCCAGCATCCAATATGGGCGGTATCGCTAACATAGCCCAGCATCCAATATGGCCGGTGTCGCTAACATAACCCAGCATCCAATATGGGCGGGGTCGCTAACATAGCCCAGCATCCAATATGGGCGGGGTCGCTAACATAGCCCAGCATCCAATATCGGCGGGGTCGCTAACATAGCCCAGCATCCAATATGGGCGGGTCGCGAACATAGCCCAGCATCCAATATGGGCGGGTCGCTAACATAGCCCAGCATCCAATATGGGCGGTATCGCTAACATAGCCCAGCATCCAATATGGCCGGTGTCGCTAACATAGCCCAGCATCCAATATGGGCGGGGTCGCTAACATAGCCCAGCATCCAATATGGACGGGGTCGCTAACATAGCCCAGCATACAATGTGGACGGGGTCGCTAACAATGCCCAGCATCCAATATGGGCGCGGTCGCTAACATAGCCCAGCATCCAATATCGGCGGGGTCGCTAACATAGCCCAGCATCCAATATGGGCGGGTCGCTAACATAGCCCAGCATCCAATATGGGCGGTATCGCTAACATAGCCCAGCATCCAATATGGGCGGTATCGCTAACATAGCCCAGCATCCAATATGGACGGGGTCGCTAACATAGCCCAGCATCCAATGTGGACGGGGTCGCTAACATAGCCTAGCATCCAATATGGGCGGGGTCGCTAACATAGCCCAGCATCCAATATGGACGGGGTCGCTAACATAGCCCAGCATCCAATGTGGACGGGGTCGCTAACATAGCCCAGCATCCAATGTGGGCGGGGTCGCTAACATAGCCTAGCATCCAATGTGGGCGGGGTCGCTAACATAGCCTAGCATCCAATATGGGCGGGGTCGCTAACATAGCCCAGCATCCAATATGGGTGGGGTCGCTAACATAGCCCAGCATCCAATATGGGCGGTGTCGCTAACATAGCCCAGCATCCAATATGGACTGAGTAGCTAACATAGCCCAGCATCCAATATGGGCGGGGTCGCTAACGTAGCCCAGCATCCAACATGGACGGGTTGCTAACGTAGCCCAGCATCCAACATGGACGGGTTGCTAACGTAGCCCAGCATCCAGTATGGCGGTGTCGCCACATAGAGAATCTGGAGACATCTCTGAGCACGAGGGACATGACCAGCATTAGCCTTTTTCACACGTGACGTCTCGTTAACCCGTCGCTGTTCCTCTTTATAATTCACACGTGCCAAATCAGAGGAGAACTTAGTTAAAAGACGTGTTAACATGTGTTGTCGGCTTTTAATAAGTGAAGAAATATGCGTTTAAATCTTGTCTCTTTTTGTCATTTTAAGCATCTTGGACCAGCTTGAGAGCTTCCCCTGAGATTCTTCTGCATGTTGACATGACTCATGATGTAATTACTGCAGATTTACTGTTATTGCGTTCATCTCGCCACTCTGCGACACCTTAAACGCGTTCTATCTCTAATCAAAGGGCGCTCGCACCACAATTGATGATATTTAAAGGTGTCAAAGTGTCTCAGGAAACATTTTTCCCATAGATTCATGCAGTTCATTCTCACAGATGCTAATAAAAGAACCCTTTATCAAAGTGGACTTCTCTTTAGTTCAGATTTGCCTCCAGTGCATCATCAAAGTGTGATTTTATAATTACACTTCGGGTTGTAATTAAAGGAACTTATGTAACACACATTTCTGATCAGATGAATGACTTCACTGATCTCAATAATAACATTTTCCATCAGTTAGTTTCGGCTGAGAGCTCCGTGAGGAAAAACCGCCGCAGTCAGCAGAAACGATCTCGAAACGAAGATGAAAGCAGGAGATGGATAAATAGCGGAGGAATAATTTCTTGTGCAATCAAAAAACACATCATTTAAATGAAAACAGCAAGCAAGAAAACAATCATTAAAGCACATCTGTCATAAAGGAATAAGATGCTCCGCAGCCCTGCTAATCCTTTATTATTTCTGCTTTGTGGAGCTTTTATGTGCCGTGATTGATGGGACGTTAAGGAGGAGCTTCATGCAGAAAACACCCGGCAGCAGCAGACTGTGGATATCTTATTAAAGCCGTGCTCATGTAGTGCGCTGATTCAAACAGATTGAGCCTATAAATCTTGAATGCCTCTCTAAAACAATTAGGAATACTAAATTAAAGATAATCAGATAGGGAACCATCAATCCCTGCAAAGGAACTCATATTGTGGTGTTATTAAATGGATTTAAAGAAGGAAAGCCGGCATATTGGCAAGAATACAAAAACACAAAAGACAGAAGTGACTTTGAAATGTATTAAAATAAATGACTAAAGACCAACAGGAAGCAGTGAAATTACAAAACACAGGAACCAGTCTAAATACTTTACAAGGTGTACTTACATGTAAATGTGTGTTAACAAACCAGGGGGGTTTGATTAGAAAAGTTTAATGAGAAACACCTGAGGAGCATTTTGATTGAACAAAATCACAAGTTTTATAAGTATAAATGCGTAAACAATCATTGGTGAAATAAACCATATCACACAATAATTGTTCAACATTTAGGAAATTTAGAGTCTTCAGTTCAGTTTTATTTAAAAAGCGCCATCACAACAAAGGTCGTCTCAAGACACTTCAAAGATACAGTTCAATACAAGCAATTAGTATCAAAGTCACTGTTATCCAATCAAATCAAATGATTTAAAAATCCAAATCAGTCCAATTCATTCAAAGCAAATATTTTTTTAGGGCTGGGACTTTAGTGCGTTAATTTCGATTAATTAACTACACACATATTAGCGCGTTAAAAAAAAAACGCATTTTAATCGCACACTATAATTTATTTATTTTTTATAAATACAGACGGATGGAAGCGTCGACAAGAGCGTGGTTGTGTGCACATTATGCAACAAGGAATTCGCGTACCACTGCAGCGTATCAAGCCCAGAGGCGGCGCTAAGGGGTTGCTTGCGGTTGCTATAGCAACCCCAAGAATGTGCTCAGCAACCCCATAGCTACCCCAACTTTGGGGAGAGAGGCAGGTTTACTGCTCCCAAAGAACAGAAGTGCAGTGCAACAACGACAAAAATATTAAGAAGTAAAGAATCACGTATGTTGCTGCGTGGTAGCCTGTTTTGACTAGCAACCACTCACATTCATGCAGCAACTGCATAGCAACTCCAACGAAAAATCGCTGGCGCCGCCGCTGATCAAGCCTCAAATATCACCTCAACGCTAAACATGTAGCAGCTAGCGTGGAACCTAACGGGGGCCCAACGCAGCTTAACATCCAAGATTCTATATACTGTGTTTTCATGCATGCTACATTCAGATTTCAAATAGGGATATGTTCTGTGCTTGTTGAAATATTGTTGAAAATGTTAATTTTCTAAAGGATAAAGTACATGCGATTAAAATGCGATTAATTTCGATTAATTAATTTCAAAGCCTGTAGTTAACGCGATTAAAAATTTTAATCGAGTCACAGCCCTAATTTTTTTAAAAGTAGCCGAGCTAAGGAAACTATCAGATTGCATTGGAACTTCTCTTTGATCCAATCTGTCCTGAGTGTGCACGAGGGGACTGTGGGAGGAAAAAAATCCCTTTTAACAGGAAGAAACCTCCATCAGAACCAGAACCAGGAACCATCTGCCTGGACCAGCTGGGGCTGAGAGGACAGGAAAGAGGGGACAACAAGCAGTAAGCATGTAAGAGAGGGGCCTGATAACTGAAGGCTCTGCCTCCCAAACTGGCAGCTGGTTCCACAGAGAGGGGCCTGATAACTGAAGGCTCTGCCTCCCAAACTGGCAGCTGGTCCCACAGAGAGGGGTCTGATAACTGAAGGCTCTGCCTCCCAAACTGGCAGCTGGTCCCACAGAGAGGGGCCTGATAACTGAAGGCTCTGCCTCCCAAACTGGCAGCTGGTTCCACAGAGGGACCTGATAACTGAAGGCTCTGCCTCCCAAACTGGCAGCTGGTTCCACAGAGAGGGGCCTGATAACTGGAGGCTCTGCCTCCCAAACTTGCAGCTGGTTCCACAGAGAGGGGCCTGATAACTGAAGGCTCTGCCTCCCAAACTGGCAGCTGGTTCCACCGAGAGGGGCCTGATAACTGAAGGCTCTGCCTCCCAAACTGGCAGCTGGTTCCACAGAGACGGGCCTGATAACTGAAGGCTCTGCCTCCCAAACTGGCAGCTGGTTCCACCGAGAGGGGCCTGATAACTGAAGGCTCTGCCTCCCAAACTGGCAGCTGGTTCCACAGAGACGGGCCTGATAACTGAAGGCTCTGCCTCCCAAACTGGCAGCTGGTCCCAGAGAGAGGGGCCTGATAACTGAAGGCTCTGCCTCCCAAACTGGCAGCTGGTCCCACAGAGAGGGGCCTGATAACTGAAGGCTCTGCCTCCCAAACTGGCAGCTGGTTCCACAGAGAGGGGCTTTATTAAATTTATGGGTTTTATTCCTTTTTGATAAATGTCAGAGATGTATTCTGTTTTTTTTTTTGACAGAAAACAAGGTGGATCAGACTAAACAGCTAAAGACAATCGTCCAAGATAAGGAAGACGATAAGGAGGAGAGAAACAAAGACAGGACTCAGCTGGATGAACAGGAGGATCAGCACAGAAACCCCGGCAGAAAGAGGAAGAGGAAAGTCAAGCCGAGACGGGACAGAGCAGCAGGCGGACGCTCGGGCAGTGTCCCTGCTGCTGTGGACACGCCGCCACGCCACCGCCCAGCAGATGGAGAGACAGATTCCCGAGGCCTCCCCGCTCTTCCTCCCGTCCGCTCCAGCTCCCGTCTGGCTGCTAAACCGCGGCAGGTTCACCGCCCGACCAGCCGGGCGAAACGCCGCCCCGCTCCGTCTGAGAAATCCAAACAGGCCGAGGGACGGGGCAGGAGCCGTCCCGAGGGCGCCACGGCGTCCCCGAACTCACCGCACTCCGATGCTGAGCCGAACGCGACGGCGTGTCCCGCCGAGGACGCCCCGGCGTGGCGGCCCGAGGTCAGAGAGAGGCGGTACAGGTGCTCCAGCTGCGGTAAAAAGTTCTACCAGATCGGCCACCTGAAGAAACATCAGTTCAGTCACACGGAGGAGAAACCCTTCACCTGCAAAGACTGCGGGAAAAACTACACCTCTGCGGAGAGCTTCAGGGCCCATCAGGTAGTTTCTCTTCTTTGTTTTTAACGTTTAAAGTCTAAGGCTGTGTTCGAAACCGCATACTGCATACTTATAAACTGCATACTTCCATACTCCATACTACATACTACACACTTGCAAACTGCATACTGCATACTTCCATACTACACACTACATACTACACACTTGCAAACTGCATACTGCATACTTCCATACTACACACTACATACTACACACTACATACTACACACTTGCAAACTGCATACTACATACTTCCATACTGCATACTACATACTGCATACTGCATACTGCATACTATAATAATAATAAATTTATTTGTATAGCACCTTTCACGGAAAATAAAATTCACAAAGTGCTTCACAATACGATGCAAATCAACATTTCATATACACATCATATACACACATAAGAAAACACAGTAATAGCAGAAAAGCACGAGGCTACAGAGCAGATGGGCACTTTAAGAACGGATAAAAGCTATTTTAAATAGGTGGGTCTTCAGATTCTTTTTGAAAATGTCTAAAGAAGTTGCAGACCGTAGACAGAGGGGAAGAGAGTTCCAAAGAGTTGGAGCCACTACCTCAAAGGCACGATCACCCTTTGTCTTTAGACAAGAGCGGGGGACAGTCAATAAGCTCTGGTCTGAGGTCCTAAGAGGCCTGGTTGTGTTATAGGGGTGGATCAGGTCACAGATGTAACCGGGTGCCTGATGATTAAGGGCTCTGTATGTGATAAGAAGAATTTTAAACTGGATCCTGAACCTTATAGGCAGCCAGTGTAAGGAAAGTAGAATGGGTGTGATGTGAGTCATCCTGTTGGATCTAGTCAGTAACCTGGCTGCCGTGTTTTGAATAATTTGTAGACGGTTCAGAGATGATATGTTGAGACATGTGAAAAGTGAATTACAATAATCTAACCGGGACGACACAAATGCATGAATAATCATCTCCAGCTCAGGCCGGGACACAATGGACCTGAGTTTTGCTATATTTCTGAGCTGGAAGGAACAATTTCGTGCTAGTGATTTTATGTGCTCCTTAAAGTGCATGCTTCGGTCGAAGGAAACCCCGAGGTTTTTTAGCTTTGACTGAGCAGCTGATGAAACAAACCAAATACTCTGGGCAATTTTGGGGGCTGAATTCTCAGGAGCAATAATTAGAACCTCTGTTTTTTCAGTGTTCAGCTGGAGGAAGTTATTTGCCAACCACTCACTAATGGCACCCAAACAGTCTTGTAAAACAGCAAAGTTGGATTGGTTTTCTGGATTGCAGGAGATATATAACTGAATGTCATCAGCATAGCAATGATAAGATACACCACTGAATTTATTTATAATGTGCCCTAATGGAAGCATGTATAGAGCAAATAACAATGGACCCAAGACAGACCCTTGGGGTACGCCACAGGAAAGAGGAGTATTTTCTGACGTGAAAGGACCAACAGATACAGAGAAATTCCTATCTGAGAGATAGGAGGAAAACCACTTTAGGGCAGCCCAGAGACCCCAAC